>NC_084560.2:38452920-38630420 GCF_033978685.3 Nerophis lumbriciformis
GGGAGGAAGCCGGAGTACCCGGAGGGAACCCACGCAGTCACGGGGAGGACATGCAAACTCCACACAGAAAGATCCCGAGCCCGGGATTGAACCCAAGACTACTCAGGACCTTCGTATTGTGAGGCAGATGCACTAACCCCTCTGCCACCGTGAAGCCCATATATATATATATATATATATATATTCCCCCCAAAATGGATTAACTCGCTGGAATAAAAAAGACAATATAACATACATCCATAAACCTGGATGCATATGTAAAAGTGCAATATATTTATCTGTACAGTAATCTATGTATTTATATCTGAACCTTATTGCTCTTTTATCCTGCACTACCATGAGCTAATGCAACGAAATGTTGTCCTTATCTGTACTGTAAAGTTCAAATTTGAATGACAATAAAAAGGAAGTGTAAGTCTAAGTTAATAGGTTTCAAGGTGTCTCCTTCAGGACAGCATGACTGGTTTATTCTTACTCTTCACATGATGAGACTATTTCTGTCCTGCCCAGTTGGGGACGGGCAGAAGGCTGCAGCTAATAAAGAAAATGCAATGTTTTTAGAAAAAAAACTATTTTATACATCATGCAGTCAGTAAATTTTTTTTTTCTTGAAATCAGTCAACAACAACAAAATATTTTTCTCCAACAAAAATCAGATTTTAAGCAGCTCATCCTTGATATTGTCGTCATATTTACACAATATACACGTGAGCGAGGTTTCCGTACGAGTAACGATAAATATGCGAGTCGGAATTGTGCTGGCTGACATGGTTTTGTGACCTTTGACCCAGCAGCAAAGTACTAGTTAAAGAAAAGATATTATATTGCACACAAACTAAATATTTACTGTACAAAGACGTCGTGTGTGCGGCGCTGGGCCAGCATAGTGTGCTGCAGGAGTCGAAATGAGAATAAAAGTGTTCCCCAAGTGTTAGCGCCATCTGCACTAACTCCTTTGTCGGCCTGAGGCTGACCTCTGACCTCCAGTGGGAGGGGCTTGTAACATGAGCGTTCAAAAAGAATCCTGTCAGGAACAAAAAAGGCACGCTGCTGATTTCAGGTAGACTGCGTGCCTTTCGCTTTTCATGTGAGCGCGCACGCACACACACACACGCACGCGCGCGCGTGCGACGCTACGTGTGGTGCACTTCGTGGAACATGAGCTCGCGGGGGATCTGTGTCTCGGCGCCGTGGGTCTTGGAGGCCTGGCGCTCGAACGCCGACACCATCTGCTTGACCACCTCGTCGAAGAAGACGTGGGCCAGCTGCGAGTGGATGAGCGAACGGAACTCGAAGGAGATCTGGGGAAAGAACGTGGCACGATGGGTTTCATTTCAATTCTGGACTATAAGCCGCTACTTTTTTCCTATGCTTTGTACCATGCGGCTTAGAAAACGGTGCGGCTCATTTATGGATTTTTCTTTGATGCAAATAGTTTCCAAGCAAAGACACTGATAAAGTGTGTTGTGTGTGCAATGGCGCCACCTTTTGGACGAGTTGCCCCTCTGTTTAGACCAGACGTGTCCAAACTACAGCAATAAGCAATTTGGCCAGGCGCAGTGTTTTCGTATATCATACAAACTGTCAGCAGTCTGATTAGCTGCCATTTTGTCGCCGTCTGGTGGCCAACAAACGTAACTCAAGTCGGTAGCCATTAATTGTGCATCAAAGTTCACTTTTATGACCCAATCCAAACAACCTTCCCTAGTCATGGTGCAGAAAACATAATTCAACTGTCACAAAAACATGGTCGCACATAACACATCCTGCTTATTGAACTTTGTGGATGTTATAAAACCTCTTAGCATAAAAAAAATAAAAGCTACACCCATTTAAATCCATTACAAGGGATGATGGGAAAAATACAAAACTCTCCACACTTATCTATGATCGGCACATTTTAGCTGCTTGATATTTTGGACTGATAAAAAAAAAACTTTAAGGGTGTCGTCACGGAAGTAAGCAAGGTAGGAGTTGAACCTCAACCCCCCCTGGTTGAGACTGAGCTTTCAACCAGAAGTAGAAGTGCTGTTCCGTTTTATTGCCGTCCATTGCGTTTTTACCCGTATGGATTCTTCATTCATCCCTCCAAGCAACGTTTGAAAGTTTCACAATATAACTAAAACTATTCATACTTACTCAACCGTCCCATGTGTGATGTCTCCAGGAGGGTTTTCGTGCATATTTGTACGTGCTATCGTAAAGTAATCTAGCTAGCGGAGTTCGCCTTAGCGAATATGCTAACACGTTTACGAGTGTCTGTGTTAGTATTAACTTACAATAGCATTCTTTTTGTATTGTTTCAGGTTCGTAATTCACCAAAACGCATACTTGCCACGAACAATGGGAGACCGGGCTTTCTGCTCCGCCGCTCCTAGTCTGTGGAACGCTCTCCCTGACCACCTGAGGGCACCACAGACTGTGGATGCTTTTAAAAAAGGCTTAAAAACCCTTCTTTTTTTTTTTTTTTTTAAAAAGCCTTTTTTTTTTTTTAGATATATGCATACTAGTTCTAGCTATTTGGCTGTTCTAGTGTTTATTTTTTATTTATTTTTATTATCTTTTTTTTTTTTTTTTTTTTTTTTTTTTTTTTTTAATACACTGTAGCACTTTGAGGTTGTTTACTCAATGTAAAGTGCTTTTTACTAATAAAATCTATTATTATAAAAAATATTTCTCTTATTGTGTGCTCTATAGCCTGGAAAATATGGTACTTTTTTTTTTTAGTAAACAATGATTTGGAGTGCATGAGAAAGTGGAAATGAACTCTCTTTGATCAGATCCGGTAACATTACACTATAGCTGTTTAACTACACGCACATGCGTCACGGCCAACTATGCTTTTATCATATTCAGCATGTTTTTCTGCGTGCGTACTCACGGCAAAGTCCACGGTGCAAGTCCGGGGGTACCCAGGCAGGCCCGGGCTGAAGCGCCAAACGGTCTCCAGGTGGTTGAACAGCTTGCCGTCCGAGCAGGAAGCCTGGGTGGAAGCGCAAAACGGGAGCATGAGCGACTTTGGAAAAACCGACGGGTTGCGCGAGGAAGGGACTGGCGCACCTTGACCAGGTGGGGGCGCACGGTGGTCACCAGCGAGGTGTAGTTCTCCACCACGGGAGGGAAGCCCACCGTCAGCTTGGCCTTGCAGAAGCCGCTGCGCTTGAAGATCACGTCGGACTTCTTGCACCAGGGAACGAAGAGGCGGTAGTTCTCCACTTCCGCCACCACTCCATACATCTCCTGCATGGAATATCTGCACACACAATAACAATAAATACACACACATCACTATAATGGAAACAGACTGTTATGTAAGAGTGTCCACTGGTATATTTATAGAAGCCTTTAAGGAACACACACACACACCCACTTACACACACCCACTGCACGCCTTCACCCTATTCAAAGATATTTTTATCCTCGTTACGCAAAGCAAGTGTTGACTTCCGAGCCTGTTAGGGAATGCAATAAAAGGCTTTCCCAAAGTACCAGCGTTAACGAGCCCCGTTTGTTGGACTTGGACAGAAAAGGAGTCATTGACTCACTTTCTGGCTGCCGAGAAATGTTGGGAATGAGTCAAATGTGTCGTAGTTTTAATCACCAAATTATAATGCAAATCAGCAGCACGTCTATGGCATATTCAATGTACGTTAGCATCGGGCTAGTGCACTTTGAAAAAGTGGAGCTTTCCTTTCCTATCAAGCATGCTTGCTTTGTTGACATGCAGTCCCACGGAGTCTGTTTAGAGTGCTTGTTTCCACGCCAAGTGCTCGGGCCCGCGCAGAGTCTACAGCCGGATGTGACTAGGGATGTCCCGATCCAGGTTTTTGCACTTCCGATCCGATACCGATATTGTTTTTGCATTTCCGATCCGATACCGATACCGACCGATACTGGCCTATACGAGCATGTATTAAAGTTTAAAGTTATTTAGCCTACTTCGTTGTCAGAATCATGTTGAAAAGGGTTTTAGTACTCTTGATAACAACTAGTCATCTGAATTAGGGGAGTTTGAATAATACACAATGGTTGGTAACAAGAAACTGACCTGTTTATTCAAGGATAAACACAAAATAGACAAAATTATACATGACAAACAGAAATGGCATCATTGAACTAGGGCTGGGCGATATGGCCTTTTTTTAATATTGCAATATTTTAAGGCCATATTGCGATACACAATATATATCTCGATATTTTGCCTTAGCCTTGAATGAACAGTTGATGCATATAATCACAGCAGTATGATGATTCTATGTGTTTTGATTGATTGATTGAGACTTTTATTAGTAGGTTGCACAGTGAAGTACATATTCCGTACAATTGACCACTAAATGGTAACACCCCAATAAGTTTTTCAACTTGTTTAAGTCGGGGTCCACTTAAATTGCTTCATGATACAGATATATACTATCAGATATATACTATCATCATAATACAGTCATCACACAAGATCATCACATTGAATTATTTACATTATTTATAATCCAGGGTGTGGAGGGGGGCGCCGGATGTAAGTGTCAGAGTTTGATATGAGAATAAATCTAAAGTTTAAATATAGGGTAGAAATGCACCCATTTGCAGGAAATGTAGTCTTGATTTTCAAAATTTTCTTCCAAGGCTTGCATGTCTACATTAAAACATTCTTCTTCATATTGGATTAATATATGCTACTTTTAAACTTTCATGCAGAGAAGGAAATCACAACTAAAAAAATCACTAATTGTTTTCATACGGTGTTGATTTAGAAATTTTTTTGGCTCTGCATTTTGATGGTGTGGGCGTGTGGCACCGAATGGAGATAAGCGTCTCGACAAACGTCACAATATTTGAACAATGATGACGAAAACTGTTTTCTCTATCGTGTCCGTGTGTCGAAAATTGTTATGCGCTTATTTTTTTATTTGATTTTGTGCGTGGCATAGATTTGCCGTGCGCAGAGGACGCTTGAGCAGGCGCGCACCTTAGCGGCTGCGCTAGCATCACAGCTAACGTTAGCCATGCCGCTACCTCGCTCTCTGCTGGGAGAGGACGTATACGTATGTGACGTATGACGTGACAGTATGTGACGTATGACGTGACAGTATATGACATGTGTAAGAAGGTGCGCTGCTGTCTGTGAGAGGGAGACACAGGAAAGAGTGAGAAGAGCCTGTCGTGTAATGCCAGCAGCTAAAAGCAACTGCGTGAGAATTGTGGATGTGTTGAAGGTGTGCTGGAAAATGCGGAACGGAAATTACGGAGCAGCAGAAAAGTGGAATGTATTATTTAAATAGGTGCGTTGGAAAACACGGACCGGAGTTTTTTTTAAACTGGATCTGGATCGGCATTTTCCCATGCCTTGCCGATACGCAATTTTTGGCAAATATCGGCAGCCGATCCGATCCAAATATCGGATCGGGACATCCCTAGATGTGACCACACAAAGGTAGCGAAATTTGGTTACCGTTTGATTTGTATGTGAATCGGTACTTTGTCTGTACCTATAGAAGTACTGAATTCAATACCCATCCCTACTCTAGGTAAATACCGCCATGCTTTTATTTTGAAGCTTACTTTGTACTAAACAGGAGGTCACTGTGTGTATTTTTTAATGCTGTGCAAGTATAGATTCCTCATTGTTTGGCCATAAGCGATAAGAGTTCCCATCCCTCCACCAGGTGAATACTGCCATGCTTTTAACCTTAAGCTTACTTCGCACTGAACAGGAAGTCACTGCGTGTATGTTTTAATGATGTGCAAATATACATTTCACATTGATTGGCCATAAACGAGAATAATAGATCCCATCCCTACTCCAGGTAAGTACTGCCATGCTTTTATTTTGAAGCTTACTTTGCACTAAACAGGAGGTCACTGTGTGTACGTTTTAATGCTGTGCAAATACATATTTCACATTACTTGGCCGTAAGTAATAAGAATTCCCATCCCTACTCCAGGTAAATACCGTCGTGCTTTTATTTTGAAGCTTACTTTGCACTGAACAGGAAGTCACTGCGTGTATGTTTTAATGCTGTGCAAATATACATTTCACATTGATTGGCCATAAACGAGAATAATAAATACCCATCCCTACTCCAGGTGAATACCGCCATGCTCTTATTTTGAAGCTTACTTTGTACTAAACAGGAGGTCACTGTGTGTATGTTTTAATGCTGTGCAAATATACATTTCACATTGATTGGCCATAAACGAGAATAATAAATACCCATCCCTACTCCAGGTGAATACCGCCATGCTTTTATTTTGAAGCTTACTTTGCACTAAACAGGATGTCACTGTGTGTACGTTTTAATGCTGTGCAAATATACATTTCACATTACTTGGCCATAAGTAATAGGAATTCCCATCCCTACTCCAGGTAAATACCGTCATGCTTTTATTTTGAAGCTTACTTTGCACTGAACAGGAAGTCACTGCGTGTATTTTTTTTAATGCTGCGCAAATATAGATTCCTCATTGTTTGGCCATAAGCAAGAAGAGTTCCCATCCCTCCACCAGGTGAATACTGCCTTGCTTTTAACCTTAAGTTTACTTCGCACTGAACAGGAAGTCACTGCGTGTATGTTTTAATGATATGCAAATATACATTTCACATCGATTGGCCATAAATGAGAATAATAAATCCCATCCCTACTCCAGGTGAGTACTGCCATGCATTTGTTTTGAAGCTTATTTTGCACTGAACAGGAGGTCACTGTGTGTACGTTTTAATGCTGTGCAAATATATATTTCACATTACTTGGCCGTAAGTAATAAGAATTCCCATCCCTACTCCAGGTAAATACCGTCGTGCTTTTATTTTGAAGCTTACTTTGCACCGAACAGGAAGTCACTGCGTGTATTTTTTTAATGCTGTGCAAATATAGATTCCTCATTGTTTGGCCATAAGCGATAAGAGTTCCCATCCCTCCACCAGGTGAATACTGCCATGCTTTTAACCTTAAGCTTACTTCGCACTGAACAGGAAGTCACTGCGTGTATGTTTTAATGCTGTGCAAATATACATTTCACATCGATTGGCCATAAACGAGAATAATAAATACCCATCCCTACTCCAGGTGAATACCGCCATGCTTTTATTTTGAAGCTTACTTTGTACTAAACAGGAGGTCACTGTGTGTACGTTTTAATGCTGTGCAAATATACATTTCACATCGATTGGCCATAAACGAGAATAATAAATACCCATCCCTACTCCAGGTGAATACCGCCATGCTTTTATTTTGAAGCTTACTTTGCACTGAACAGGAGGTCACTGTGTGTACGTTTTAATGCTGTGCAAATATACATTTCACATCGATTGGCCATAAACGAGAATAATAAATACCCATCCCTACTCCAGGTGAATACCACCATGCTTTTATTTTGAAGCTTACTTTGCACTGAACAGGAGGTCACTGTGTGTACGTTTTAATGCTGTGCAAATATACATTTCACATTGATTGGCCATAAACGAGAATAATAAATACCCATCCCTACTCCAGGTGAATACCGCCATTCTTTTATTTTGAAGCTTACTTTGCACTGAACAGGAGGTCACTGTGTGTACGTTTTAATGCTGTGCAAATATACATTTCACATCGATTGGCCATAAACGAGAATAATAAATACCCATCCCTACTCCAGGTGAATACCGCCATGCTTTTAATTTGAAGCTTACTTTGTACTAAACAGGAGGTCACTGTGTGTACGTTTTAATGCTGTGCAAATATACATTTCACATTGATTGGCCATAAACGAGAATAATAAATACCCATCCCTACTCCAGGTGAATACTGCCATGCTTTTATTTTGAAGCTTACTTTGCACTGAACAGGAGGTCACTGTGTGTACGTTTTAATGCTGTGCAAATATACATTTCACATCGATTGGCCATAAACGAGAATAATAAATACCCATCGCTACTCCAGGTGAATATCGCCATGCTTTTATTTTGAAGCTTACTTTGTACTAAACAGGAGGTCACTGTGTGTACGTTTTAATGCTGTGCAAATATACATTTCACATTGATTGGCCATAAACGAGAATAATAAATACCCATCCCTACTCCAGGTGAATACCGCCATTCTTTTATTTTGAAGCTTACTTTGCACTGAACAGGAGGTCACTGTGTGTACGTTTTAATGCTGTGCAAATATACATTTCACATCGATTGGCCATAAACGAGAATAATAAATACCCATCCCTACTCCAGGTGAATACCGCCATGCTTTTAATTTGAAGCTTACTTTGTACTAAACAGGAGGTCACTGTGTGTACGTTTTAATGCTGTGCAAATATACATTTCACATTGATTGGCCATAAACGAGAATAATAAATACCCATCCCTACTCCAGGTGAATACTGCCATGGTTTTATTTTGAAGCTTACTTTGCACTGAACAGGAGGTCACTGTGTGTACGTTTTAATGCTGTGCAAATATACATTTCACATCGATTGGCCATAAACGAGAATAATAAATACCCATCGCTACTCCAGGTGAATATCGCCATGCTTTTATTTTGAAGCTTACTTTGTACTAAACAGGAGGTCACTGTGTGTATGTTTTAATGCTGTGCAAATATACATTTCACATTGATTGGCCATAAACGAGAATAATAAATACCCATCCCTACTCCAGGTGAATACCGCCATGCTTTTATTTTGAAGCTTACTTTGTACTTAACAGGAGGTCACTGTGTGTATGTTTTAATGCTGTGCAAATATACATTTCACATTGATTGGCCATAAACGAGAATAATAAATACCCATCCCTACTCCAGGTGAATACCGCCATGCTTTTATTTTGAAGCTTACTTTGCACTGAACAGGAGGTCACTGTGTGTACGTTTTAATAATGTGCAAATATACATTTCACATCGATTGGCCATAAACGAGAATAATAAATACCCATCCCTACTCCAGGTGAATACCGCCATGCTTTTATTTTGAAGCTTACTTTGTACTAAACAGGAGGTCACTGTGTGTATGTTTTAATGCTGTGCAAATATACATTTCACATTGATTGGCCATAAACGAGAATAATAAATACCCATCCCTACTCCAGGTGAATACCGCCATGCTTTTATTTTGAAGCTTACTTTGCACTGAACAGGAGGTCACTGTGTGTACGTTTTAATGCTGTGCAAATATACATTTCACATCGATTGGCCATAAACGAGAATAATAAATACCCATCCCTACTCCAGGTGAATACCGCCATGCTCTTATTTTGAAGCTTATTTTGTACTAAACAGGAGGTCACTGTGTGTACGTTTTAATGCTGTGCAAATATACATTTCACATCGATTGGCCATAAACGAGAATAATAAATACCCATCCCTACTCCAGGTGAATACCGCCATGCTTTTATTTTGAAGCTTACTTTGTACTAAACAGGAGGTCACTGTGTGTATGTTTTAATGCTGTGCAAATATACATTTCACATTGATTGGCCATAAACGAGAATAATAAATACCCATCCCTACTCCAGGTGAATACCGCCATGCTTTTATTTTGAAGCTTACTTTGCACTGAACAGGAGGTCACTGTGTGTACGTTTTAATGCTGTGCAAATATACATTTCACATTGATTGGCCATAAACGAGAATAATAAATACCCATCCCTACTCCAGGTGAATACCGCCATGCTTTTATTTTGAAGCTTACTTTGTACTAAACAGGAGGTCACTGTGTGTATGTTTTAATGCTGTGCAAATATATATTTCACATTGATTGGCCATAAACGAGAATAATAAATCCCATCCCTACTCCAGGTAAGTACTGCAATGCTTTTATTTTGAAGCTTACTTTGCACTGAACAGGAGGTGACTGTGTGTACGTTATAATGCTGTGCAAATATACATTTCACATTGATTGGCCATAAACGAGAATAATAAATACCCATCCCTACTCCAGGTGAATACCGCCATGCTTTTATTTTGAAGCTTACTTTGCACTGAACAGGAGGTCACTGTGTGTACGTTTTAATGCTGTGCAACTATATATTTCACATTACTTGGCCATAAGTAATAAGAATTCCCATCCCTACCCCAGCTAAATACCACCATGCTTTTATTTTGAAGCTTACTTTGCACTGAACAGGAAGTCGCTATGCGTATTTTTAATGCACACAAACGGTCCCCCTTTGGGCCTCATGCTTATGTCGACTGTGGATCAGGACTTGATGATTCGGTCGACAGGTTGTCAACATAAGCGGGTTGTACTGCAGTAGGTAAAAGTTTATTGATATAAAATACAGAAATAAAAATAGCAGATAAAATTGTTGGTACCGGTAGTTAAAGTAGAATTAAAAAGCAACATTATGATGAAAAAAACATATCCACTTCTAGAACCTCATACCCAATGACGCGTCTCTCCGAGTACTCCCTCCTCTTGGAAAAGGCGTCAGCCAGGTTGAAGAAAGCGCGGGTGGGCAGGACCACGCCACGGCACACGGGTGTGGCGGCGGCGCCCAGCAGAGGTGGCTGGCGGCTCATCAGGACCCCGCATGAGGACAGGTACCTGGGGGACACAGGACACGTGAGCCATGGCCTACTTCCACGGTGACGCAACAGGCGCACGTCAAGGCAGCGACGACGCTCTGGAATCTCCACGTGCCTTTCCCAATTTAGCGCCGAGCCTTTAAGGAAAGATATGCGGCGCGGGAGAACATTCATTATCGCTCCCTCTGGTTTAATTGGACGTGGCACAAGTCCCGCCTCCTGGTTCTTCCTGATGAACACGTCAAGGTGAGGACGCAGTCGGAATGACAGTCAGGCACCAGGGTTGCAAGAACACAGACGTACTTCACACTCACATAAGCACTGTCACGATACAACCTTCTCACTTTTGATACCACACCGATACTGGAGACTTGAGTATTTACCAGTATGTATATTAATCCAATATGATATCAGCACAAATTCCTTTGAGTATTGAACAATCACTTTGTTCTAAGAGCGCACAGCTTGTAAGTTCAATGTGCACAATTGAATATCTGCTCAGACAGTAATTAAGTGTAGATATGTTGTTACTTAATGGAGAAACATGTTAATGTCTCTGGCTTTTTTGCCGATATCTGATATTCCGATATTGTCCAACTCTTAATTACCGATCCTGATATCAACCGATACTGATATATACAGTCGTGGAATTAACACATTATTATGCCTAATTTTGTTGTGATGCCCCGCTGGATGCATTAAACCAGGGGTGCTCATTACGTCGATCGCGATCTACCGGTCGATCTCGGAGGGTGTGTCAGTCGATCACCAGCCAGGCATTAAAAAATAGTCCTAAAAATGAGCGATCATAAATCTTCACTATGACGTCACTTTCGTGATTGACATTCACGGCACCCGAGGGTCTTCTGAGATGACGCTGGCTGCTGCCAGCTCATTAAAATTACCGACTGGAAGGCGAGAAACACTTTATTTCAACAGACTCTGGCGCCGTACCTGTCGTCAAAACTCCAAAGACCGACTGCACAGTTGCACAATAAAAGCTCTGCTTCATCCTGCCTGCGCTACCAAAATAAGAGTCTCAGAAAGCTGGCGTGCACAAGCTAGCAAGCTACGGAGTTTGCCGACAATGTACTTCTTGTAAAGTGTATACAAAGGAGTACGGAAGCTGGACAAATAAGATGCCAAAAACCAATCACTTTCATGTGGTATTGGACAGAAAGGAGGACTTTTTTTCTCCTCCATTCGAAAATGCGGACGTTATCATCACCACTGTCTGATTCCTATCAATGCAAGTAATCAGAATCAGGTAATACACCAACTTATATTCTTGTCTTCATGAAAGAAAGGAATCTATATGTGTTAAACATGCTTGTATTATCTTTAACCACCTTTAAGTTGTTAACAATATTAACTATATGTGTTAAACATGCTAGTTTTATCTTTAACCCCCTTTAAGTTGTTAACAATATTAACTATTTGTGTTAAACATGCTTGTATTATTTTTATCCACCTTTATCTTGTTAACAATATTAACTATATGTGTTAAACATGCTTGCATTATCATTAAACACCTTTAACTTGTTAACAAAAACATATATTTCATAAATAAGTAAATATAAATTATATATATGAATGAGGTAGATCCCCACGACTTGATCAATTGAAAAGTAGCTCGCCTGCAGAAAAAGTGTGAGCACCCCTGCATTAAACAATGTAACAAGGTTTTCCAAAATAAATCAACTCAAGTTATGGGACAAAAATGCCAACATGGCACTGCCATATTTATTATTGAAGTCACAAAGTGCATTATTTTTTTTTAACATGCCTCAAAACAGCAGCTTGGAATTTGGGAAACGCTCTCCCTGAGAGAGCATGAGGAGGTTGAGGTGGGCGGGGTTGAGGTGGGGAAGGGTGTAGCTTCCCGGAAGAGTTGGTGCTGCAAGGGGTTCTGGGTATTTGTTCTGTTGTGTTACGGTGCGGATGTTCTCCTGAAATGTGTTTGTCTTTCTTGTTTGGTGTGGGCTCACAGTGTGGCGCATATTTGTGACAGTGTTAAAGTTGTTTATACGGCCACCCTCAGTGTGACCTGTATGGCCGTTGACCAAGTATGCATTGCATTCACTTGTGTGTGTGAAAATCGTAGATATTATGTGACTGGGCCGGCACGCAAAGGCAGTGCCTTTAAGTACTTCTCCCTACGTCCGTGTACACAGCGGCGTTTTAGAAAGTCATCAATTTTACTTTTTGAAACAGATACCGATAATTTTGAAACCGATAATTTCCGATATTACATTTTAAAGCATTTATCGGCCGATAATATTGGCAGTCTGATATTATCGGACATCCCTACTTCTTGGGTGTGGTTTCCCCTTACTTATGTTCTTTTATGTGTAGAGACTCCAGTCGCTACAGTTTGCGGTCACAGGACATCATTGGCGTGTTGGTTCCTTGAGCCAACACAAGTCTTGGTAAAAAAAAAAAAAAAGCCTTCAGATTTGCTGCTCCATGGTCATGGAATAAATTACAAAAGGATCTGAGGCTACCTGAACCATCACTTTGGGGGATTTTCAGGACATTTAAAAAAAGGTCAAGACGCTGTTTCTATTGGGCACATGCTTTTAAATAGTTTTTATTGACTTTTTTTACCCATTGCGTGTTTTTATTTTTATGTTGTAAATCATTTGTGCTTTTCACTATAGTTTGTGACTGCTACACTGCAAAAACTGAAATCTAAGTAAGATTAAATATCTCAAATAAGGGTGATATTTGCTCATTTTCTGTCTGATAAGATAATTGTTTTCACTAAGCAGATTTTATGTTAAGAGTGTTTTACTTGTTTTAAGGGTTTTGGTCCTAAATGATCTCAGTAAGATATTACAGCTTGTTGCTGAGATTTGATGAGCTATATTGAGTAAAACATGCTTGAAACTAGAATATCAACTGTTGCAAAGCTGTGTCATCAACACTCACAAGTATAAAACTACTTTTTTAAAGTAATAATTTCTTACTTCAAGCATGAAAAAAAAAATCATGATGCCGAGCACATATCATTATGTCAAGACAGTGGCACTAGCATTTACTTCATTTAAGAATATTTTTCAACATATTGAGCAAAAAGGTGTCTTTTTTTTCTACCAAGAAAAGTGCACTTGTTATTAGTGAGAATATACTTATTTTAAAGGTATTTTTGGATTCATTGAGGTTAGCTAATTTTACTTGTTTTGGAAAGTCTTGACAAGCCAAATTTTCTTGTTCTATTGGCAGATAATTTTGCTTAGTTCAAGTAAAATAACCCTAATTTTTTAATTTTTTTCTAGTTTTTGAACACTGACTTTTTGCAGTGTACTGTTTGTTGTTGTTATATCAATCAATCAAACTTGATTAGTATAGCACTTTCTATACATATAAAATGTAGCACAAAGTGCTTTACATTTAAAACATTAAAAAAAACTAAAAAAAACAGTACATTGCATAATCACAAGTTGAAACAGTCAGACCAGAGATGCTGCAACCAGCTGCCACTTCAGCAGCGCCATTGCTACGTACAGCTACAAAAGTAAAAGAACAAAAAGACAAACAGTAAGCAATAAATAATACATATTGTGCACATGCGATTGCACATACAACAAAACAAAAACACCATCTCAACACCCACGTACACCAAGGTCTGCTGAGGTGGCGGGCAAGGACAGGAACCATCCATCCATCCATCCTTCTTCCGCTTATCCAAGGTCGGGTCGCGGGGGCAGCAGCCGAAGCAGGGAAGCCCAGACTTCCCTCTCCCCAGCCACTTCGTCCAGCTCTTCCCGGGGGATCCCGAGGCATTCCCAGGCCAGCCGGGAGACATAGTCTACCCAACGTGTCCTGGGTCTTCCCCGTGGCCTCTAACGGTCGCACGTGCCCGAAACACCTCCCTAGGGAGGCGTTCGGGTGGCATCCTGACCAGATGCCCGAACCACCTCATCTGGCTCCTCTCGATGTGGAGGAGCAGCGGCTTTACTTTTGAGTTCCTCCCGGATGACATCTCTAAGGGAGAGACCCGCCTCCTGGCGGAGGAAACTCATTTCGGCCGCTTGTACCCGTGATCTTGTCCTTTCGGTCATAACCCAAAGCTCATGACCATAGGTTAAATTGAGAGCTTTGCCTTCCGGCTCAGCTCCTTCTTCACCACAACGGATCGATACAGCGTCCGCATTACTGAAGACGCCGCACCGATCCGCCTGTCGATCTCACGATCCACTCTTCCCTCACTCGTGAACAAGACTCCGAGGTACCTGAACTCCTCCACTTGGGGCAGGGTCTCCTCCCCAACCCGGAGATGGCACTCCACCCTTTTCCGGCCGAGAACCATGGACTCGGACTTGGAGGTGCTGATTCTCATCTCAGTCGCTTCACACTCGGCTGCGAACCGATCCAGTGAGAGCTGAAGATCCTGGCCAGATGAAGCCATCAGGACCACATCATCTGCAAAAAGCAGAGACCTAATTTTGCAGCCACCAAACCGGATACCCTCAACGCCTTGACTGAGCCTAGAAATTCTGTCCATAAAAGTTATGAACAGAATCGGTGACAAAGGGCGGCCTTGGCGGAGTCCAACCCTCACTGGAAACGTGTCCGACTTACTGCCGGCAATGCGGACCAAGGACAGGAACATACCAAACAAGCTTTCTTGGTTGCTTTGTTGGGTAAAGAAAGGAACATACCCAACAAAGCAACCAAGAAAGCCAACTCCGTCCTAGGCTGCCCACAAGCTTAAGGTCAAAGTCTCGTTCATTCAGACGCTCAACGCCAACTCTGCAGCCCCGTTTCTTCCTCCGCATGTCCTTCGGTCTCTTCACACGGACTCTGGTGTGGCAGAGAGCAAGCAGCTGGCCTCCGGTACAAACATGGCCATGGCCAAAAGGATCCCCGTGAGGAAGAACCAAAAGTCCACCAAAAGGCAGCGCAGAAGTCCTGAAAGTGTCACCCCTTGCTGCGCAGTCCCGCAGGGGCCCCAACCAAAAGGCAAAAACGACATGAAGGAAACATCAAGAACACCAAGGAGCACAGAGCTCCTGCAACCAGCAGCCATTAGACGGGAGCCGACTTTAAAAAAAAATCATTATTATAAGATTGTCTTGTGGTTTGGGGTGTGTTAAGAGTAAATTGGTCCCGATAATTGTCTCCAAATCGATGCAGGGCAGACAACCAAAAAACTATTCATGTTTGTGGGGCACAGCTGACGCCTCCCGACTCCTCTGTCTGTGAATTTTGACACAAGAAGTCGCCGATCAAGAAACTAAAAAGGCATTTGGGCTACTTAGTTAAGCGCTACAGGTGTAAATTATAAAGTTTGTATTCACATCTTTTTTCTCTCTTTGAGTTTGTCACTTTGCCTATTATGCCTCATCCTTCACTTTAAGCGTGAGTGAAGAATGCGTCAAAAATGCACTACCGCACTGATAAGACCCGATAAGCTCAAAAGAGATGCTAAAAGACGCTATCTGGTGGTTGTTTGAGTGCACTGTAACGAGTCCTAGTTAGTCCGGCTCCTGAATGCTTCAGCCCCATGCAGGATTCTCACAGGAATGAGGCAATAATACAACTTTACCTACTGTAAATGGTCTGTTTTTCTAGTCGTTGCAACAGTTGTTGCCATGGTTCTTCTTCTTCGATTGTGTTGGATCACGTTTGTTTGTGCAAAATTTTGGGCTTGGAGGACTTGAATCTGGCTCGTTGATGTTTGTGGTGTGCTGTGTTCATATTGTCTTAGCACACCACTCATCATCATCATCATCGGCGGTCACTCGAAGCGAGTATGACGATCCTCCTGGTAGGGGTGTATCCCTTTATGGAGGATGCCTGTGCGTGACTTTGTTTAACGTGGGGAGACTGGTGCACAGACAGTCACCACACGATCCTTGACAGAATCGGGTCAGGGTAAAGTGGCATGGAGTCCAAGACGACTGGGGCCCTTTTCTGCTGTAGCCTTCTTCCTCCATCGCAGCCGTTGTGGTAGTTCTTACATCTACCGTCTTCCGCCTGCTCCGTCGTTGAGGTCTTCACCGTATCCCTGGCTAGGGGGCAGTCAGGTACTAGGCCTTTGCCAAGGACCACCTGGGGTAACAGTAGTAAAGGGGTTAACCTCCTAGTGCCCCAAGACCCCATAGAGGAGCCTCCACTGCCGGATGCACTTTAACGTCAAAGCGTTAAAGCACACCACTACGGCTGTAACAATATATGGAATACTGCGGTAAAACTCCCGACGGTTAGTACTACCGTTTTAATTTAAAATGTTTGAAAAATATTCGATAAACTTACGGACTGATTGGAGTCAGCTCGCTAGCTTATATGCTAACATGAAAACAAGAGGCATTAACGTCTTTCCCTATTAAGAAACAACCAGGGTTGCCACTTAATGTAATTGAATGTGGCGTTCCACCAAGGCATTTTTATTATCACCATACCTTGAAAATGTTTTTTTTTTACTTGAAAACAAATTAAAGTAAATAATATAGTTCAGCCCCCAGAAGAAATCACAAAGTCTGACGCTGTTTTTAACTTTTATTACCAATCTTATGATAACAAACGGCACAATTCCAACAGGTTGTACCTCCCGTGCAAACACTTTCGTGCTTCCCCGGACACACAACACTTCCTCATTCTCCACCAACGCACGGACGGTGTGTTTGCAAACATGGGAAAAACTGACATCAAATCCAAACCACACGAACATAAAACATTAACATTGAAAATGTTGTTACAGTTTGAATTGATGTACATAGATGATTGTGTGTGCACTATTCACAAGTGATGTACCGAAAACTTGACCACCGAAAAAAGACTTTGATCACCGAAAACTGTGCTGCCGGATGACTGTCTGGAGCGTTGTCAGCATGTCTGTGATGTGGACGTGATTTTAATAAATAGTGCAGATATACCCGCGCGGACAGCCAACTACAAAATGTGCAAATATTAAAAAGGACAGTGGCGGCTTTTAGGAAGAGAAAGTCCAAATGGAGCAACAGCGACCAAGCAAGTGTGACGTCATGCTCGCTGCAGCTTGGCTCTTTAGTCAGCGACATCGAGGTACAGGAGTTGAGTCTTACCAGTAACACCAGAAGAAGATGCTAAATTTGTTGATAGTTGTTTTAATTTTAAAAAAGTCGTTAAAAATCTCAAAGTACTTTGTACAAAAAGTAGCAACAATTGAAAATATGGCAAAACGATAAAAAATATATGTTGATTTTAATTAATAACAGGTTTGTTTTTTTAAATGTATGAATACATTTTTTGAGCCTTTTTAAAGAAAAAAATATCCATCCATCCATATCATCATAGCAAATTACTCGACAACGTCATGTGACCACGCCCCCACCGTCACAGGTATCTTGGCAGTTTAGGGTAAACCCTGACAACATGCCCCAATCTCCCCTTAATTAAACACATTACTATCTGAGCAACTACAATATTCAATTGTACACATTGAACCTGCAAGCTGTGCTCTCTTAGAACAAAGTGATCGGTTTATACTCCAAAGAATACGAGACAAAGGTGTTTATACGGTGCGTTCAAGGGCCGCTGAACAGAGTAGGACGCCCGCCATAAAAAATAAAAACAATTACAGATTTTATTTGTTACGTTTTTTTTTGTTTTTTTTTAAATACATCTCAAAGTGTGACGGTACAAACCAACATTTAAAACAAAACAGATTACCGTATTTTCCGCACTATAAGGCGCACCGGATTATTAGCCGCACCTTCAATGAATGGCATATTTCATAACTTTGTCCACCAATAAGCCGCCCCGGACTATAAGCCGCGCCTACGCTGCGCTAAAGGGAATGTCAAAAAAACAGTCAGATAGGTCAGTCAAACTTTAATAATATATTAAAAACCAGCGTTCTAACAACTCTGTTCACTCCCAAAATGTACGCAAATGTGCAATCACAAACATAGTAAAATTCAAAATAGTGCAGAGCAATAGCAACATAATGTTGCTCGAACGTTAATGTCACAACACACAAAATAAACATAGCGCTCACTTTCTGAAGTTATTCTTCATTCGTAAATCCTTCGTCTTCGGTGTCCGAAGTGAAAAGTTGGGCAAATTTACGATCCACTGGCAGATGTTGGCGTCGTCTGGCGCTGCCTCCTCGTCTTAGTGAAGGTGTGTTCGCCTTCTGTCATCCATTGTTCCCACGCAGTTAGCAGTCTAGCTTCGAATGCCCTGTTGACACCAATATCTAGCGGCTGGAGGTCTTTTGTCAATCCACCCGGAATGACGGCGAGTATTGAATTAAGCGCGTAAGCGTGTCTCTTAATGTGCTGTTATGAGCTAGCAAATATAACAACTACACTACCCAGCATGCAACGATAGTTACGAGCATGCGCGGTAGCCCTGAGAAGCGTTGTATGCTGGCAGTTAGCACGCTGTGAGTAAACGTTGAGAACTCAGTTAACACGCCTCGTCTGCATTATTTATAATTAGACAGACAACACACTTAATAGGAGCCATTTTGGGGTCTTTACATAAACACACAAATGGAAATGAAACGTCACATATCCCAGCATGCACCGCGCGCTTCTTCTACGGGGAAAAAAGATGGCGGCTGTTTACCGTAGTTGCGAGACCTAAACTTTATGAAAATGAATCTTAATATTTATCCATATATAAAGCGCACCGGGTTATAAGGCGCACTGTCAGCTTTTGAGAAAATTTGTGGTTTTTAGGTGCGCCTTATAGTGCGGAAAATACGGTAGACTAAAACACTATCAGTGATGCATAAGAAACAGAAAATATGCAACATAGTGGCTTTTCTATCAGTGTGTCTATTCATTTTAGAAATGTAAAAAAAATAATAACTTGGTCTAAAGATAGTTTGTGTGTTTAAGTACTTTTTGAGCACATGCAAAAATATTACGATAATTATGATAACTGTGATGGGAAATGTTCATATCGTTACACCCCTAAACACCACACACACATAAACTGCCCAATGCCAGATTTGTTTATATTAATTTATGGGGTTTGTAACAGATACAAAATGTCTTTACATTTATAAAATCCTAATAGTGAAGTGAAGTGAATTATATTTATATAGCGCTTTTCTCTAGTGCATACTTGCCAACCTTGAGACCTCCAATTTCGGGAGGTGGGGGGTGGGGGGTGGGTGTGGTTGGGGCGGGGGCGTGTTTGGGGGCGTGGTTTAGAGGGGAGGAGTATATTTACAGCTAGAATTCACCAAGTCAAGTATTTCATATATATATATATATATATATATATATATATATATATATATATATATATATATATATAAATAAATAAATAAATAAAAGAAATACTTGAATTTCAGTGTTCATTTATTTACACATAACACTCATCTACTCATTGTTGAGTTAAGGGTTGAATTGTCCATCCTTGTTCTATTCTCTGTCACTATCTTTCTAACCATACTGAACACCCTCTCTGATTATGCATTGCTGTGTGGCACGCACAAAAGTGCTTTCATCAAATGCACTAGATGGCAGTATTGTCCTGTTTAAGAGTGTCACAACATTGCTGTTTACGGCAGACGGACTGCTTTACTGTAGACGTTCTTTATATTGCGGGAAAGCGGACTCAGGTCCGCATGGAGCTGGAGGGGGCGTGGCCTCCAGCGCCGCCTGAATTTCGGGAGATTTTCGGGAGAATATTTGTCCCGGGAGGTTTTCGGGAGAGGCACTGAATTTCGGGAGTCTCCCGGAAAATCCGGGAGGGTTGGCAAGTATGTTCTAGTGACTCAAAGCGCTTTACATAGTGAAACCCAATATCTAAGTTACATTTAAACCAGTGTGGGTGACACTGGGAGCAGGTGGGTAAAGTGTCTTGCCCAAGGACACAACGGAAGTGACTAGGATGGCAGAAGCTGGGATCGAACCTGGAACCCTCAAGTTGCTGGCACGGCCACTCTACCAACCGAGCTATATCGCCCCAAATAATAGGGGTACCAAGAGGCAGAGACAACTCATTCAGTCAAATGGACGTCTACATTTAACAGAGCATGTGACAAAATAGGCCAAGGTCAGGGCTGCTGACGTTACTGGAGCGTTGAAGGCGTAACTTCAAACCTAACCTTTCACTGTGCGTCTGTCTGCATACTTTCTGTTTGTCTGGGGGCAAGTTAAATATTAGGGAAAACCACATAGTGGCAGTTGTAGCAAACATACAGACTGTTTCCTCCTGAGAACCAACGCTGTTTCTTTCCAAAATGTGTCACTTTGACAAGGGAAATAAACCACACAAAAAAAGGATGATGGTCTGTTTCTCTGTGGCGGTTTAAGTTGTCAGAACAAAAGGACAATAGAAAGTGTCATCAAGACTAAGCTGAATGTCATCGAGTCAGGCACGTAAACGCTGTCCCGCGCACGTCGGATTTGCTCTTCTCATTCCTGCCCTCGCCGACACGGGAAGCCCGATCCTGACCGCCTGAAATGCGATACGCTTGACGTGTGACTGACTCCTGGCGCTCGATACCAATTTATCGCCTTCATCGTCGCATGTCACCAGGGACTTCTTGTGTGTATTCCATCCTTGCCTTGTCTGGCTCTCACACCTGTCAGCCACTTTCCATGAACCAGGCTGAATAATTTGCATACAAACCTTTTGCCTAATTTCAACAGGAAGCTACAACCTTATTAACTGGTACAGTAGAACATATATAGCTGAATACAAAATGTTCCCTTGGGTTGGGTTTTAAAGCCCCCCACATCTGCACCCAACTTTTTACATTGGGAGACCAAAGAGCCAACTTTAAATGATAGTGTGTTAAATCGGGATGTTTCAATCCAGGATCTCTGCAGGTTTCAACAAGCCAAATTTAAGACTTTTTAAGACTTTTTTAAGACTATAATGAATCAAATTTAAGACCCATTTCACATCGATACAGGCAAAAAAGTACAAAAGACTTGAAGGAAAATTGGAGGCCCAGAATTATTTGCAAAGTATATGAATTTATTCGCAGCTCTTTCACATTGAAATACAAAACGCTTAACCTAACTAAAAACACCAGGAACTTCTCTGTTGTGAACTAAGATTTGTTTGGAAGTCAGAATAAAAAAATGGCCAATGTTATAGCGTTCAAAAATCGAAATATTTCAAAGCGAGACTGAAGTTTATGCATGTTTTAAATAAAACTAACATCGATAGATTTTTAAGACCTTTTACAAGTATATTTAAGACCTTTTATGAGATTTTAGGATAATTTTAGACATTTTAAGGCCTTAAATTCAAATTATTGGATTTAAGACTTTTTTTTAGACTTTTTAAGACCCAAGGTTTTATGCTGCCGATTCCGATCATATCCAATCCGATAAGTGAGATTGGCCGATGCAATTACCGATACGTGTACAAATATCTATGGTGAGTGCAATTGACATTATCAACACAATATTTAAACTAGTTCGGTATTATCTTCTTCTATTACATACAATTGTTTGAGCAAAAAAATTCAATAGTACACAATAATTAAAAAAAACAAAAAAAAACTACCTATTACTCATTTGGGTTTTGCCCTCAAAGTCTTCCTGTGTCCAGGGAATTATTCCCTGAGTTTGTAAACAGTAGCAAAAACAACAAAAAATTTATTTTGAGAAACTGAGAATATCAATCTGATCCCTCCAGTAATAATGGATTGGATTTATAAGCACTCACAGAGAAGTGAGAACCCATTATTCATTAACTTAGGTGGTGGTAGCAATTGATCATACACTGACACTACCAATTTATGGATTGAGCCGATCCTTGTCTTACGTGTCGTGTACTGACCGTGACGATGTGGACACACCCACGGTTGTTGTATTATCCTCTCTCTAACTTTTATTCATCCATTTGTTGATGTCATTTTAATATCTGCTTACTTTCTGCTGTAACACTTTGTAAACTTTACTGAGCACTTACAGTATTTCTTCTGTCTTTTTAAAATTACCGTATTTTTCGGACTGTAAGTCGCAGTTTTTTTTCATAGTTTGGCCGGGGGTGCGACTTATACTCAGGAGCGACTTATGTGTGAAATTATTAACACATTACCGTAAAATATCAAATAATATTATTTAGCTCATTCACGTAAGAGACTAGACGTATAAGATTTCATGACTCTTACCATAATATGTTACGTTAACATACCAGACACGTTCTCAGTTGGTTATTTATGCCTCATATAACGTACACTTATTCAGCCTGTTGTTCACTATTCTTTATTTATTTTAAATTGCCTTTCAAATGCCTATTCTTGGAGTTGGGTTTTATCAAATAAATTTCCCCAAAAAATTTTACTTATATATGTTTTTTTCCTTCCTTATTATGCATTTTCGGCCGGTGCGACCTATACTCCGGGGCATACTTGCCAACCTTGAGACCTCCGATTTCGGGAGGTGGGGGGAGGGGGTGGGCGTGGTTGGGGTGGGACGGGGGCGTGGTTGGGGGCGTGGCTAAAAGGGGAGGAGTAATATATATATATATATATATATATAAGAAATACTTGACGTTCAGTGATATCTAGCTATATATATATATATATATATATATATATATATATATTTATTTTATTATATATGTATATGTATATATATTTTTTATTATATATATATATATTTATTTTATTATATATGTACATATATATATTTTTTTTTATTATATATATATATATATATATATATATATATATATACATATATAAAATAAATACTTGAATTTCAGTGTTCATTTAATTACACATATACACACACATAACACTCATCTACTCATTGTTGAGTTAAGGGTTGAATTGTCTATCCTTGTTCTATTCTCTGTCACTATTTTTCGAACCATGCTGTACACCCTCTGTGATGATACATTGATGTGTGGCACGCACAAAAGTGCTTTCATCAAATGCACTAGATGGCAGTATTGTCCTGTTTAAGAGTGTCACAACATTGCTGTTTACGGCAGACGAACTGCTTTACGGTATACAAAAAGTGACTGCTGCTGTTGTTGTGTGTTGTTGCCACGCTGGGAGGACGTTAATGAAACTGCCTAACAATAAACCCACATAAGAAACCAAGAACTCGCCCTCCATCATTCTATAATTATAACGTGATTGGGCAGGTACGCTTTTATATATTGTGGAGGACCTGAGTCCGCCTGAATTTCGGGAGATTTTCGGGAGAAAATTTGTCCCAGGAGGTTTTCGGGAGAGGCGCTGAATTTCGGGAGTCTCACGGAAAATCCGGGAGGGATGGCAAGTATGCTCCGGGGCGACTTATACTCTGAAAAATACGGTAGTTTATCAGTTAGCTTAGCTATTAGCATGCCTGCTCCATACTTGCTCTCTGTGTGTAACAAGTTTAGCCTTCTTCTTCAATAGGGATGATGTTCGTTAAGAAATGATCGATGTCGATGCCATTATCGAATCCTCTTATCGGACCGATTTCTTATCGAATCTCTTACCGAATCCAGATAGGTTGAGTTCTAAAAGCCGTAGATGTAATGTGACTGGGCCGGCACGCTGTTTATATGAAGGAAAGGCGGACGTGACTGAGGACAGCATGCGGACGTTAAAGGGTGAAGGTTTCAGGTTAGAGAGGACGCTAAAGGCCCGCCCCCAGTGAGCATATAGTGCTGCTATGTGCGTTGTAAATAAAAAAAATTGCCGACAAACACATCACCAACATGGACGAGGTGCCGACATGGACGAGGTGCCGCTCACTTTCGACAACCCGGTGAAGCACACTGTGGAGAAGAAGGGCACCAGCACGGTAGCGAATCGATACGCACAACGGGGCAAGAGAAGTCGGCTAAGCTATGCGTTAAATACAGAAATAGCACACCTGACTGACACGGCGCCTTTTAATACGGTGCGCCCTATGGTCGCGAAAATACGGTATCGTGGCTTCGATAACGGGAACCGGTTCTCAAAAATGATTCGAATCCATGGAATCGGTTCTTTTCTTATCGAAGCATCGGTTTTCGAACATCATCCCAATTCTTCAATGACAATAATAATACTACAGTGTTTCCCACACATTCATTTATTTGTGGCGGCCCGCCACGAAAGAATTACGCCCGCCACAATTGGATTTTTCGGCTTTTGACTCGCTCGACCACTCATAAAAGCAATGGGACTCTGTCTGTGAATGTACCTTGTAGTTACAACTCCGGTGCAGTAGGTGGCAGTAGCCTACTATGCATTGTAACTCCGCCAATAGCACTTAATTCACCTGGTGGGCCAGAAGAAGAAGAAGAAGAAGACGACGACGACGACGACAAAGGATCAAAATACGAGGGTAATATAGGTTATAGGTAGATAGGTTATAGCTGCATCGCTCGCGGCTCGTCATATATTTAACGTTAATCCGCGATTTCACCGAGCGTTTCACTGACGGTGAGCAGCCTGACGCTGCTTCATTAACACCGCCGCTGTTTGACTCAGGGGCCGGCCAGACGCACGCAGTAACAGTCACCTGTTTTCATACCGACGAGCTAACGTGTCCAGGTTATAACCCTGTTGTCAATAAACACACGTGGACTGAAGCTAAATTGTCCACTGTCCACTGCAGCATGTGAATGCAATGAAAAGAATACAATCTGAGCCAACCAGCTGTTAAAATGTTGTCCAGGTTAATGTTTTGGCCATTAAAGGCCCTTCATTTCAAGATTTCAACTGTGATCGGGCTTTAAACAGGTGGCTGACCTGTTCAGATGGGTGTAACTGCTACTGGTCAAATAATGTGAAATAGCATTTAATTTTACATGTATGCAATGCCATTTAAATGTAATTATAGATAATAATAATAATAATAATAATAATAAATACTGTGTAGTGTTGTAAATAGTCAACGGGAAGGATTTTAGTAAGATATTAGCCATGAGCACTACACAGCCAGAAAAAAACCTAGGCAGGACAAGTAAAAATATTGGGGCAAGTAGATTTGAGAAATCGGGCAAGTAGAAAAAAACCTTAACGCTTAAGGTTACATAGAGCGGTTCTGCTCGTTAGTAATAAATTCTAATGTTGGATGTTCACTCCTTCACACAGATGAGTATAGAAAAATATTTTCAACGGCCGAAAAGGGCTCGACTTGGAGAGGAGGTAGGCCTACAGTCCGGACCACAGGTGCGACCTGTTCAGCAGCAGCAGGAGGAGGAGGAGGAGGAGGAGGAGGTTGACTGACTGTGGCAGGACACCTCTGCCTCTGTTTCACTTCATGTTGCTGGTAAATAATATGGTTGTAGTAGTAGGCTAAAGTTAAATTATTTAGTATTCACTAATTAAAGGGGCAGAGCTTTAAGAGACATTTTAGCTTTTATATTTTATAAGATATATTTTTTGTAAGAACCACAATTAATAAATATATTTCAGTGAATCACTAATTGTTCAAATCTGTATATAAATATGTACATAAAATGTTGTAATTATATTCCAACTCTGCGTTCTTCTTGGTCATCGCCGCACCCCCCGCCCCTCGACCACACCACCACAAATAGATGCCTGTCCTGTGGGAAACACTGTACTTGATCATGACACTTAAGATACTAAGAAATGCAGTTTATTTGCCGTGTTGATTATTAGTATAGGTGAGCGGCTTCACACTGTGTATGGAGACACATTAAGTATAAATAGCTGCTAGCCACTTGTCAGCCAGAGAGGATCGACGTTTGTGATCGGCATTATTGGGCTACTTAAAAGCAATGATCAGTTTTGTGCAAAAGCGGATAAATACCAGATGTGTGTGTTTTGTCTCGTCTTGTCTTGTCTCATACTAATAGTGGTACTATTGTAAAGTTGATTTGATTTGATTTATTGTTAGTGTACAGGAGTTTTTCTTGTTTTTGTTTGAATAGTATTGTTCTTGTATTATATTGTTTATGTTAAATGTGGAATGAGTGAGAGGGGTTGGGATATTACAAGCATCTGCTTCATCCAACCCCTTTCAAGCCTTGCACAAATGTCTTTGCCAAGATGTACAAAAAAATGTGTTGTTGTACTGTGCAGGTTTGAAATAAATAAATACTTCAATTCCATTGCGGCCATTATGCAAGATATACATGTGCAAGAAGCTAACTTTAAAGATCAACAAGGGTGTAGTGTAAAAACAGTACAGTTATGCAACAAGTATAGAAATAAGTTAAAATAGATACATTAACTCAAGTTACGTATACTTTGAGCAGCTAGAGCAGGGGTCTGCAACCTTTATTATCAAAAGAGACATTTTGTTGCCTCTTCCACTAAAGAAGAATAGTACAGAGTTGCAAAACATAACACAGCTTATAAACGTTTTAAATGTTTTATCTTTTTTATTTTTCAGGAAAAGTAATCTGTCCATTTGAAATGTAACTCTTTTTCTTTTCTTTTGGAATGTATTTACGGTTAGCTTACCCAAGGGGTTGCATACTCAAGAAGCTGAACTGAAAACACAGGCTTCCAGTCTCTTTTACTTGCACCTCAAAACTCAGCCTGTGCACATTCACTGCCTCACACAAATTATAAACTCTTTAAAAATGCAAACTTTTCTCGCTCTAAGTCTGAGGGAGCCACAACAAGGAGACAGAAGACAGACAGTGGCTACTTGCCAGCTAGAAAAACAAAGAAAAAGCTAAACGCACACATACTTCATTCTACTGAGACACGGAGAGATCTTGCAAGATTTGCTGACTTCTCACACTGTAAAGGCGCATTTTCCCCAACATTTTACAAACCGTACATGGCTTCCATTGTCCTAAAAAATCTTGGTTACAGTCTAAATTCTCAATCTCTACATGAAAACAAGCTTCAAACACCATCGAATAGATGTTATTTCCTGTAAGACATTCCAGTAAGATTAGCAGCACTGAGATCAGATGACAAAGCGCAACAGTGCTGATAAGAAAAATGTATGTAAGCAAATATTTACCAATTGAAGATAAACCCCCACTTTATTGACATTACAAAATTTGTGTGACACGTGTCCTGGCCTGCGACCTGCACAGGTCTACAGTGATGACCAATGAAATAAAAAAACAAGCCGGCTCTCAACTCAATGACTATCACAGCTCCTAACGTGTCGGAGAGTGAGGTTAGCACACATACTGTTGCAAAGCCGAAATAGCAAATATAAGTTACTGTGTATGGCGCTGTTGGGTTAACCTTCATTGAAGCGTTGCAGTGCCGCAGTAGAGTCCTCTAGTTTTAGCTACTGATGCAATACAGTGGAACACGCTCTAGGACAGCTCTATTGGAGGATTGTTTCACCTCAACAGAGCGAACCCATCTGTGTTTGGGCCATTTTTAGAGGATAAATACATCCTCTCAGACTAGAGCCGTCCTATTTATGTCTGTGAGCATGAACTGACGAAGCCTGCT
This sequence comes from Nerophis lumbriciformis, assembly GCF_033978685.3. NCBI lineage: Eukaryota > Metazoa > Chordata > Actinopteri > Syngnathiformes > Syngnathidae > Nerophis > Nerophis lumbriciformis. Next base: position 38,480,704 of record NC_084560.2, read on the forward strand.
TGTCTTCCGAGACGATCCGAACAGTCTGGTTGCTATCGATCCAATGCACTGAGAAATGCGAACTGCGGTAGTACTGCTCCATGTTTAGTCAAACTTGGCCTCTTTGAGAAGAAGTAAACATCACATGACTGCAATAATATGATGAACCTTAGGACAAAAATGATGCTTTCAATGCATGACTTCCAAAACTCTGATAAGAATGGGACACTTGTGATACTCATTTGAAGAATGACACTAACGATTCGATTCAAAACCATTCTCAATTCAAAATCAATACTTTTTAATAACATTAGGTTCCAGTTCTATGATTAACTACATTCCTCCATTAAATAGTTAACAGCTTTGATATTTTTTTGTGTTACTTAAAAGTTTGTTTAATAAAATTCTACCCAAACATTTAATAAAGTCAAATACAAATAAGACAACAACAGAAGTATTCAACGTTTATCTTTTCTCATGTAAATCTGTACAGCAGATATGATCATCTACATCACAGGTGTCATACTCAAGTCTGGCGCGCCACATCATTTCGAATGGCCCGTGAAAGCTTGGAAATAATATGCATCAATGAAGTACTTTATCTTTCTTTCTTTTTTGAGAAAAAAAAAAGACATGATCTGCATGCAGTTATATATATTTTTAACTTTATCCATCTAATAATGCAACAGATACTATATTATCATACATCCTGTTTCTCAACTTTTTTGTAATGGGCGCCGGAAGTTGGCAGACCCGTCAGCGATCCTGTTCTGTCTCTCTGTAATGTTTGTCTGCTCTTGAATGTGTTGAAAATCTTAATTTCTCCTCGGGGATTATTTTCAGTATTTCTGATTCGGATTCTTAACATTTTTCGGGTAAAAACATCCATACATATCTACTTAGCCTTATGATTTCAGAGCAAGTTATTCATCAAAGTGTACACTGTAAACATGACAATATATATATATATTTTTTAAACAGCTCGGTCTTCAGAATCCTACAGTGGTACCATTTTTACATTTACAGCAATACACTGTGAAAACAGCAACCATATTTTTCATTCAAAAAAACAAACAAAAACTGGCAGCTCAGTCACCGGAATTTTACAGTAAAATAGAGTGTGACCGTTTTACTGTAAATTTTATGGTAAAATTCTGCCATTTTCTTGATCGCAAAATTTTTTCTTCTTCTTCCATCCATCCATCCATTTTCCACCGCTTTGTCCCTTACAGTGTAGGTAAAATGTACATTTACTAATCAAATGTATAGATAATCGTGTGACAATATCATGCGGCTAATCCTTATACATGTATGTTTCTTTTATTAATGTTACAAGCGGCCGGCCCTCTGAGGGCAGCCAAAACTGCAACGTGGCCCTCAATGAAAACAAGTTTAACACCCCTGATCTACATCAACAATATGATTTGCCCGAGTATCTGTCCTGGACAGATGTTTGTTTTTTTTAAATATTAAAAAATGTTAAAATCCATGTTGGATTTTTTAAAATCACTTAAAGGGGAACATTATCACAATTTCAGAATTGTTAAAACCATTAAAAATCAGTTCCCAGTGGCTTATTATATTTTTCGAAGTTTTTTTCAAAATTTTACCCATCACGCAATATCCCTAAAAAAAGCTTCAAAGTGCCTGATTTTAACCACCCAACCATTTTCCTGTGACGTCACATAGTGAAGCCAACACAAACAAACATGGCGGAAAGAACAGCAAGCTATAGCGACATTAGCTCGGATTCAGACTCGGATTTCAGCGGCTTAAGCGATTCAACAGATTACGCATGTATTGAAACGGATGGTTGTAGTGTGGAGGCAGGTAGCGAAAACGAAATTGAAGAAGAAACTGAAGCTATTGAGCCATCTCGGTTTGAACCGTATGCAAGCGAAACCGACGAAAATGACACGACAGCCAGCAACACGGGAGAAAGCGAGGACGAATTCGGCGATCGCCTTCTAACCAACGATTGGTATGTGTTTGTTTGGCATTAAAGGAAACTAACAACTATGAACTAGATTTACAGCATATGAAATACATTTGGCAACAACATGCACTTTGAGAGTGCAGACAGCCCAATTTTCATCAATTAACATATTCTGTAGACATACCCTCATGTCAGCAGGCCAGGGAAGCTAGGGTCGATATTCAGCCAAGACATCCAGGGGGTTTAGCTCGCTCGTCTGCGGGAACAAACTGCCGCCATTGCTTGCCGTGCTACCAAGGTCCTTTGTCCCTGAATTGCTCACACACTCAGGCAGATTCAATGGGGGTCTGGCGGCAGATTTCTTTGACTTTATCGTTGGAAATGCATCTGCTTTGAGTGTCGCAGGATATCCACACATTCTTGCCATCTCTGTCGTAGCATAGCTTTCGTCGGTAAAGTGTGCGGAACAAACTTCCAATTTCTTGCCACTTTCGCATCTTTGGGCCACTGGTGCAACTTGAATCCGTCCCTGTTCGTGTTGTTACACCCTCCGACAACACACCGACGAGGCATGATGTCTCCAAGGTACGGAAAACAGTCGAAAAAACGGAAAATAACAGAGCTGATTTGACTCGGTGTTTGAGAAAATGGCGGATTGCTTCCTGATGCGACGTCACGTTGTGACGTCATCGCTCTGAGAGCGAATATTAGAAAGGCGTTTAATTCGCCAAAATTCACCCATTTAGAGTTCGGAAATCGGTTAAAAAAATATATGGTCTTTTTTCTGCAACATCAAGGTATATATATTGACGCTTACATAGATCTGGTGATAATGTTCCCCTTTAAGAATGAATACAAGTAAGAATTTAGATTTTTTTTTAACACCCCTAGCTGCTTTTGCGTTGTTTTCATCACCACTACACATCGGTATTGATGACATAGAAGACATATCCAAGTTTATCCAGAATATCACCAATTACAGATTGGACAAAGTACTCGTACACCTTTGACCAAATTTAGAAAGTTATGCTCGACAATACTACTCTGCAAAACATCTACGGTGAGTAAGATGTTTATTGGAATCCCAATTATAAGTTAGACATTTATCTGTGAGTCTGCCTAATATCTTTTAAATTGATCGATTCGCACACTGATTTTTTTGGACCCGCCGATTGCCTGGTCGATTGTGATGTGACTCACAAGTCAAGTCCCACCAGTCATGTTTATTCAAAATTTTCGTCACTTCTTGCGCTAATTTCATGACTTTAATCAATTAAAAACACACTGTAAATGTGAATCTTGTTTTTCTGTTTCTTTGTTTAACAAGCTTTCCAGTGATAAAATGGGGTAAATATGAAATTTTTAACAAGAAAGGCACACCTAAAATCTTGAACCTCATTGGCTTTCCATTAAAGGGGCATGCCTCGAGGGCACTAAGTGTTATACTCTGCCCTCTTACATTTACATGTAATGGCGTAATTATGTGCGTACGTAACACATGTACGCGCATTAGCTTTGGGTGTTGATTGATTGATTGAAACTTTTATTAGTAGATTGCACAGTGAAGTACATATTCCGTACAATTGACCACTAAATGGTAACACCCGAATAAGTTTTTCAACTTGTTTAAGTCGGGGTCCACTTAAATTGATTCATGATACAGATTAGGGATGTCCCGATCCAGGTTTTTGCACTTCCGATCCGATACCGATATTGTTTTTGCATTTCCGATCCGATACAGATACTGACCGATACCGATACTGACCGATACCGATACTGACCGATACTGGCCTATCCGAGCATGTATTAAAGTTTAAAGTTATTTAGCCTACTTAGTTGTCAGAATCATGTTGAAAAGGGTTTTAGTACTCTTGATAACAACTAGCCAGCTGAATTAGGGGAGTTTGAATAATACACAATGGTTGGTAACAAGAAACTGACCTGTTTATTCAAGGATAAACACAAAATAGACAAAATTATACATGACAAACAGAAATGGCATCATTGAACTAGGGCTGGGCGATATGGCCTTTTTTTAATATTGCGATATTTTAAGGCCATATTGCGATACACAATATACACAATATATATCTGGATATTTTGCCTTAGCCTTGAATGAACACTTGATGCATATAATCACAGCAGTATGATGATTCTATGTGTTTTGATTGATTGATTGAGACTTTTATTAGTAGGTTGCACAGTGAAGTACATATTCCGTACAATTGACCACTAAATGGTAACACCCCAATAAGTTTTTCAACTTGTTTAAGTCGGGGTCCACTTAAATTGATTCATGATACAGATATATACTATCAGATATATACTATCATCATAATACAGTCATCACACAAGATAATCACATTGATTTATTTACATTATTTATAATCCAGGGTGTGGAGGGGGGCGCCGGATGTAAGTGTCAAAAAGAAAGCCAAAAGAGTTTGATATGAGAATAAATCTAAAGTTAAAATATAGGGTAGAAATGCACCCATTTGCAGGAAATGTAGTCTTGATTTTCAAAATTTTCTTTCAAGGTTTGCTTGTCTACATTAAAACATTCTTCTTCATACTGCATGAATATATGCTACTTTTAAACTTTCATGCAGAGAAGGAAATCACAACTAAAAAAAATCACAATTTTTTTCATACGGTGTTGATGTGGAAATGTTTGCCTCGGCATTTTGATGGTGTGGGCGTGTGGCACCGAATGGAGATAAGCGTCTAGACAGACGTTACAATATTTGAACAATGATGACGAAAACTGTTTTCTCTGTCGTGTTTGTGTGTCGAAAATTGTTATGCGCTTATTTTTTTATTTGATTTTGTGCGTGGCATATAATTGCTATGCGCAGAGGACGCTTGAGCAGGCGCGCACCTTAGAGGGAGCGTTGGTCACACGGCTGCGCTAGCATCACAGCTAACGTTAGCCATGCTGCTACCTCTCTGCACGGGGAGGACGTATATGTATGTGACGTATGACGTGACAGTATGTGACGTGTGTAAGAAGGTGCGCTGCTGTCTGTGAGAGGGAGACACAGGAAAGAGTGAGAAGAGCCTGTCGTGTAATGCCAGCAGCTAAAAGCAACTGCGTGAGAATCCACAGACCTGTGGATGTGTTGAAGGTGTGCTGGAAAATGCGGAACGGAAATTAGGGAGCAGCAGAAAAGTGGAATGTATTTAAATCGGTGCGTTGGAAAACACGGACCGGAGTTTTTTTTTTAAACTGGATCTGGATCGGCATTTTCCCATGCCTTGCCGATACGCATTTTTTGGCAAATATCGGCGGCCGATCCGATCCAAATATCGGATCGGGACATCCCTATATTGGACAGAGAGAGAGAGAGATCAGAAATTATAAGAAAAAGTGACTACCGGTACATTTGATTGTTTACAATCCGAAGAGGTATGATGAGGAAGGGAGGGGGTTGTTAGCTAATATACTGATAATATAATAATATAATATAATATAGCGATAGCGATTTGGATAGCTAGCTTTAGCTGTCATTTAATGCATATTTTATCATAACAACTGCAAATTGTTCGTTGCTTCTTTTGGACTGTTTTTGTACGAGTGCAGGCGTTGCCTGCGCGTACGTATTGACAAGACAAAGTTTTATTAAATAAACTTAGTAATTGTGAAAAATATGGACAGTTTTAAGACAAATGTGTTCTGTTAAATCACTAATGGTAACATAAGCTAGTCGGTGGTATTCTTTTTATATTTATTGCTTTGAAAAATGTAACTCTGAGGATGTTGCAAACAGCCCCTTTAAATAAGTTGACATAAATGAATGCATTGTCACCGGTTTTAAAAGTCCATAACTTTCTTAACATTTATCACAGGAAAATGGTACGTCTATAACTGGGATTGTCTTTACAAGACTGATAAGACTGGTTTCATGCAAAACGATTTTTTTAATTTTACACACAGGCCTTTGGTAACATTGTTGAGAACTTGTTGAATTAGGTCCTGACGTTGAGCAACTCAAACTTAACGTTGGATCAACATGCTTTTTGACATTGATTTTAACCATTCAATTTTCATCATTTCCCAACCAATATTCTACAACACAAATACAACGTTTAAACAACACGCTTTTTGGTCATTTCCCAACCAACGTTTACACACACAACTATTTTGCAACGTTGTTTTGAAGTCCGTTTTACTGGAAATGTAAGTATAATCAACGTTGAATCAATGTCGTGTGCCTGCTGGGCTACTTTTGGTTCTTGGAGACAGTTACATACAGTATAAATACTGCCGGTTGCGTAATCCAGTGTTTTTCAACCTTTTTTGAGCCAAGGCACATTTTTTTCATTGAAAAAATCCAAAGGCACACAACCAGCAGAAATCATGAAAACATTTTACTCGATATTGACAATAAAAAGTTGTCGTCGCAATTGTTGAATATGAATTTAAACCATAACCAACCATGCTTCACTATACTTGTCTCAAAGCAATGTCACGACCTGTCACATCACGCCGTGACTTATTTTGAGTTTTTCTGCGTTTTCCTGTGTGTAGTGTCTTGCGCTCCTATTTTGGTGGCTTTTCCTGTTTTGTTGGTATTTTCCTGTTGCAGTTTCATGTCTTCCTTTGAGCGCTATTCCCCGCACCTGTTTTGTTTTAGCAATCAAGACTATTTCAGTTGTTGCTATCCTCCTTTGTGTGGACATTGTTGTCATGTACGGATGTACTTTGTGGACGCCATCCCCATACTTGCCAACCTTGAGACCTCCAAATTCGTGTATATATATATACCGTATTTTTCGGACTATAAATCGCAGTTTTTTTCATAGTTTCTGACTTATACTCAGGAGCGACTTGTGTGAAATTATTAACACATTACCGTAAAATATCAAATAATATTAATTATCTCACTCACGTAAGAGACTCGACGTATAAGATTTCATGGGATTTAGCGATTAGGAGTGACAGATTGTTTGGTAAACGTATAGCATGTTCTATATGTTATAGTTATTTGAATGACTCTTACCATAATATGTTACGTTAACATACCAGGCACCTTCTCAGTTGGTTATTTATGCCTCATATAACGTACACTTATTCAGCCTGTTGTTCACTATTCTTTATTTATTTTAAATTGCCTTTCAAATGTCTATTCTTGGTGTTGGCTTTTATCAAATACATTTCCCCCAAAAATGCGCCTTATACTCCAGTGCGACTTATATATGTTTGTTTCCTTCTTTATTATGCATTTTCGGCAGATGCGACTTATACTCCGAAAAAATACAGTACATATATATATATATATATATATATATATATATATATATATATATATAATCCGTTCATGAATGAGTATATCCGTTCGGCCACCGTGTTCAATGGAGAAGTCTGGTCTACAAAATTTGCAGGCAGCATACCCCTCCGAGCTGTCCTGGATGAACTGAAATTATTTTTTCCAGTCATTTTGGAACTTGCAAGCGAAACTTCTTCTTCTTACTCGTCGTCGCCATGTCTCTTCTTCGTTCTTCTGCTTCGTCTCTGTTATGTTTTTGGACATTACTACTTGCCGTAGTTTTGAAGCAATGCATGATGGGAATCCGGATGTTGTGTGTCAGTGTATTAACGTGCCGGCTGGAATAAACACACGCTGAGAAATAGCTCCGTGCCCGCCTACTTCATGGGTTATAGATAAACCTATGGATAACGGGGACATATATAATAGTCTCCTTTTCAGGTGAGAGAGGACGCTAAAGGCAGTGCCTTTAAGGCACGCCCCCCAATATTGTTTTACGGGTGGACATTTGGGAGAAATTTGGGAGAATGGATGCCCTGGGAGATTTACGAGAGGGGCACAGAAATTCGGGAGTCTCCCGGGAAAATCGGGAAGGTTGGCAAGTATGCATCCATGCTCCACACGCTGTAAGTCTTTGCTGTCGTCCAGCATTCTGTTTTTCTTTATTTTGTAGCCAGTTCAGTTGTAGTTTTGTTCTGCACAGCCATCCCTAAGCTTCAATGCCGTTTTTTAGGGGCACTCACCTTTCGTTTATTTATGGTTTAAGCATTAGATACCTTTTTACCTGCACACTGCCTCCTGCTGTCGTCTTCATATTGTGATCATGACAAACCATGTTCCCGACGTCTGCAAAGCAATTAGCTACCTGCTGCTACCTGATTGATTGATTGAGACTTTTATTAGTAGATTGCAGAGTACAGAGTAAAACAACTTGCACTTAACCCAGTCTATAAAATCCGCTACACCTCCCTGATACCAAAGTATATGTCAAACTACTTCCTTAAAATAAATGACCGCCATAACCACAACACCAGGGGGAGCTCCACTAACCACGTTAAACCCAGATTCAGATCCAACAAAGGTCTTAACTCATTCTCCTTCTATGCCACATCAATATGGAATGCACTCCCAACATGTGTAAAAGAAAGGGCATCTCTATCCTCCTTCAAAACCGCACTAAAACAACACCTCCAGTCAACCTCAACCCTTGACTAACACCCTCCCCCTTCCACATCCCACCTCCCCGGATTGTAAATAACCAAATGTAAATAATCAAATGTATATTCTTGTTCTTTTGCTTTCTGAACTCACTACGTTCTCTGCTCGCTGTACATATCCTACCAAGTCAGTCCTACACTGTTTCAATTTCCATTTCTCTGATGATGCAATTGTTGATGACTGAAGTGCTGATATCAACTAAACCCTCCTCATCCCACCCCCCGGATTGTAAATATTGTACATAATGTAAATAATTCAATGTACATACTCTGGTGATTAACTTGTGGGATGACTGCATTATGCTGATAGTATATATGTGTACCATGAATTGATTTATGTGGACCCCGACTTAAACAAGTTGAAAAACTTACTTGGGTGTTACCATTTTGTGAGTGTGAATGTTGTCTGTCTATCTGTGTTGGCCCTGCGATGAAGTGGCGACTTGTCCAGGGTGTACTCCGCCTTCCGCCCGATTGTAGCTGAGATAGGCTCCAGTGCTCCCCGCGACCCCGAAGGGAATAAGCGGTAGAAAATGGATGGATGGATGGATGTACGGAATATGTACTGTACTGTGCAATCTACTAATAAAAGTTTCAATCAATCAATCAAACAGTACATATTCCGTACAATTGACCACTAAATGGTAACACTCGAATAAGTTTTTCAACTTGTTCAAGTCGGGGTCCACGTTAATCAATTCATGGTATGATATGGAAGCAGTGACGTGCAGTCACTAGAGGAAAGAAAAAAAAATGTAAAAAGAAAAAAAATTAATTAAATTGTTATATGTATCCAGTGATTACACTATAAAGTTATTTTCCATTTAACTTCACTAGTTTTAGATTATTTTTATTCAAAATCGCTGAATTTTCACATTTGCCGTTCAAATACTGAGAAGAGACGGTGCGGTGAACAGCAGCCAGTTGAGGCACGTCACTCAGTGCCTCAACATGGATTCCGGACTCGGCTAACTGCTGGCCTGCTGTGCAGTGAGACCGTATTGCTATATGAACTATATTATACATTTCCATAGTTTAGTTAGCTGAGGTATATAATGTACAGTGTATTTTGTCAACAACTGTATGTGTGTAACGTATTTCTTGTGCTGAACGATCATAAAACGGCTGCAAAAGACGCACTGGCTGAGGCTGCAGTAATCCCGCCTCCTGCACCCCCGCCGTAGAATTGTTATGTCAACTAAAGCCCACACTTAAACTTTCCACGTGCAAGATTGAATCTATTTAAAAAGTTATTTCATAAGAAGCCAAAAAGTGCAAAAACAATAATGTTCGTGTTGGAGGAGTTGTGAATGACTGCAGGGCCACAACATTAGGTACACCTGCAGACTGCAGGTGTACCTAATTCACAACTCCTCCAACACAAACATTATTGTTTTTGCACTTTTTGGCTTCTTATTAAATAACTTTTGTAACCTATTTTCATGGGCTTTTCTCTTTGTGATGTTAAGTTCCTGTTATGCGCTGTTATACAGTATATGCCTTGAGCTCTTATTTTGAAGGCGCTAAGAGCGGAAGTGATGACACGGAGTGGAGCGTAGGTTTTTGAAAGAAGGTAAATAAAGTGGTCCTCGTGTAAACTGGAACCTCCGTGTTTGTTATTTTGTAGTTTCATACAGTATAGGCGACATTTATAAACCCTCGGTTACACTTTTTTAAATAGATTCAATCTTGCACGTGGAAAGTTTAAGTGAGGGCTTTAGTTGTGGACTTCATTTATAAGTAAGACCATAATAACGTTTTTTTTTATTAAATGTGCTTTTTTGTGTGCTACAGTTTGTATGTGTAAAGTTAAAGTTAAGTTAAAGTACCAATGATTGTCACACACACACTAGGTGTGGTTAAATGTGTCCTCTGCATTTGACCCATTCCCTTGTTCACCCCCTGGGAGGTGAGGGGAGCAGTGGGCAGCAGCGGCATCGCGCCCGGGAATCATTTTTGGTGATTTAACTCCCAATTCCAAGCCTTGATGCTGAGTGCCAAGCAGGGAAGAATGCTGGTATGAGCTTTCAAACAAAACCCGTTAACTGCTGCCAATCAAATGGTGAATAAGATACTCTTTAGGGTTCATATGTTTGTAAATCTGACTGTGATGAAGTCAGTGCCTCACCAGTTATGAACCTCACCGCACGTCACTGTATGGAAGAGTATTACACGGTTACTCTGCCGAGCTCTAGACAGCACAGACACTCAACTCATTATTTGCGAATTACAATTACTGGTTTGCAAAAAATATTTTTAACCCAAATAGCTGAAATTAGATCATCTCCCACGGCACACTAGTGTGCTGCGGCCAGAGGTGGGTAGTAACGCGCTACATTTACTCCGTTACATCTACTTGAGTAACTTTTGGGATAAATTGTACTTCTAAGAGTAGTTTTAATGCAACATACTTATACTTTTACTTAAGTATGTTTATAGAGAAGGAACGCTACTTTTACTCCGCTACTTTTATCTACATTAAGCTCGCTACTCGCTACTAATTTTTATCGATCTGTTAATGCACGCTTTGTTTGTTGTGGTCTGTCAGACAGACCTTCAAGGTGCCTGCCTTACTGGTGACGTTTCACTTCGTTCCACCAATCAGATGCAGTCACTGGTGACGTTGGACCAATCAAACAGAGCCAGGTGGTCACATGACCTGACTTAAACAAGTGTAAAAACGTATTGGGGTGTTACCATTTAGTGGTCAATTGTACGGAATGTGTACTGTACTGTGCAATCTACTAATAAAAGTTCCAATCAATCAATCAAAAGTGTGAAGGAAAAAAGATACTGTTTTATTTCAACCGTACATCCCGTCAAAAGCCTAAAGACTGACCGCACATGAGGACGTTCCTGTCTTCACAATAAAAGTGCCGCTCCATCGCGCCTGTGCTTTCAAAACAAGAGTCTCCGAAAGCCAGCGCAAACAAGCTAGCAAGCTACGGAGTTTGACGCCAATATATTTCTTGTGAAGTGTATAAAAACGAATATGGAAGCTTGACAAATAAGATGCCAAAAACCCACCACTTTCATGTGGTATTAGACAGAAAGGAGGAACTTTTCTTCTCCTCCATTTGAAAACGTGGACGTTATCATCACGACTGTCTGATTACAATCAACGCAAGTCATCAGAATCAGGTAATACACCAACTTATCTTCTAGTCTTCATTAAAGAAAGGAATCTATATGTTAAACATGCATGTATATTCATTAAAACACCTTTAACATGTAAACAAAAACAGCAAAATAAATACATATAAATTATATACTGTATATATCAATGTATATGTATGTATGTATATATATATATATATATATATATATATATATATATATATATATATATATATATATATATATATAATATGAGTGTGTATGTTACTCATCAGTTACTCAGTACTTGAGTAGTTTTTTCACAACATACTTTTTACTTTTACTCAAGTAAATATTTGGGTGACTACTCCTTACTTTTACTTGAGTAATAAATCTCTAAAGTAACAGTACTCTTACTTGAGTACAATTTCTGGCTACTCTACCCACCTCTGGCTGCGGCACAGTGGTTGAAAAACACTCGCTTAATAAGTATTGAACAATGTTTAGTTTGGGTAGTAGTTTGATTTGAGGTTATCAACCCGACCTGACAAGCTCCTGTAAATATTTGAGGCGTTAAATAAACTCAAGAAAATCTACTGAAGTTGAGCTGATAAAGCAATTTCAAGTGCAGGCCGACTGAAGTCCAAACGAACTTGACAATACATTTGCATTAATAGTGTAGATAATTGTTTTACCATCCTGTACGGATACAATTCACCTTCAAGCCTGAAAAAACACGTTTGGTGGCTGAAATGATGCTAGCGACTAGTTTAAACCGGATATTGTTGGCCACTCTGACGAAAAAGGGCGGACACTAGCTCGGTATTCCCGTTCTGCCACTGTTTAAAATATCATTTACCTGATGTTGTTTCTGGAGTGGACGTCCCGACTGGACGCAGACGGCAGCCGCTTAACACACTCCGCGACTTTTCTCAGGTTCGGAGCGCCTCTCGCCATCTTTGAGTCTGTCACAGGTTTCTTCTCCAGATGATCGACCTTCTCGTTGGCCCCGCCCCTACCGTGGCATACAGGCGTCCTATTGGTCAGCTGGGTCACGTTTGCGGGATTCTAATTGGTCAGCTGTGGTTTTACGTCACCGAGGAAAAATCTTACACGCAACAGAGTCACGAGATGTTGCCTGGTGTACTTTGTCCTGTTTGGACTCATAACTGATACATTTCATCAAATATTCTGACACATATTTCACCTGATGGACGACCTTTTCTGTATAACAAAATTAAATATGAAGCACTGAAACGATCGTTTGCATATGTAAAACAGCAAAAGAACGCGAATAATTAGCAAAGGAGGTAATAAGAATAGAATAGGACGCGTTATTGTCATCAAACATAAGAGCATGACGAAATTACAGGCGGCTACTCTATTAGGTGCAGTTGATATACAAGACCAACAAAAACATGTTAAAATGATGAAAAACATAAGTTTATATTCATACTTGCCAACCCTCCAGGATTTTCCGGGAAACTCCAGGAAATTCAGCGCCTCTCCCGAAAACCTCCCGGGACAAATTTTCTCCCTCCAGCTCCATGCAGACCTGAGTGAGCCTGTTTTCACGTCCGCTTTCCCACAATATAAACAGCGTGCCTGCCCAATCACGTTATAACTGTAGAATGATCGAGGGCGAGTTAGTGAATTATATTTATATAGCGCTTTTCTCTAGTGACTCAAAGCGCTTTACATAGTGAAACCCAATATCTAAGTTACATTTAAACCAGTGTGGGTGGCACTGGGAGCAGGTGGGTAAAGTGTCTTGCCCAAGGACACAACGGCAGTGACTAGGATGGCGGAAGTGAGGATCGAACCTGCAACCCTCAAGTTGCTGACACGGCCACTCTACCAACCGAGCTATACCGCCCCCCGAGTTCTTGGTTTCTTATGTGGGTTTATTGTTAGGCAGTTTCATTAACGTCCTCCCAGCGCGGTAACAACACACAACAACAGCAGTCAAGTTTTCGTCTACCGTAAAGCAGTTCGTCTGCCGTAAACAGCAATGCTGTGACACTCTTGAACAGGACAATACTGCCATCTACTGTACATGCATATGTGACAATAACATCTAGGGCTTTTAGAGAGTGCGGTGCCCAACTGGAGACGAAGCAGAAGAACAAGGAAGATACAGCCGTGGCGACGCCGACGACGAGTAAGATGAAGAAATAGCTTGTAAGTTCCAAGCCGCAGCTGCGATTGGACCTGGATAGCCTCCGGGAAGAAGTAGTGGACTACCAAGTGCTTGGCAGTGAAGATTTTCCTCAGGAAGCAAAGATTGGCCGGTTTTGGGCCATGCTAGGGAGAGATGGAAGATTCCAGACTCTCGTGCATTTGATGAAAGCACTTTTGTGCATGCCACACAGCAATGCAATGTTCAGCATGGTTAGAAAAATAGTGACAGAGAATAGAACAAGGATGGACAATTCAACCCTTAACTTAACAATGAGTAGATGAGTGTTATGTGTGTGTATATGTGTAAATAAATGAACACTGAAATTCAAGTATTTATTTTATATATATATATATATATATATATATATATATATATATATATATATATATATATATATATGTCTTAATAAGGTTATCCAAAAAATAGTGCTCGATACCGTAGTAGAGCGCAATATATGTATGTGTGGGAAAAAAATCACAATAATAATAATAATCTGACACCAGCAGATGACATGGCACCCCAAACCATCACCCAACCATGCAAATTTTGCATTTCCTTTGGAAATCGAGGTCCCAGAGTCTGGAGGAAGACAGGAGAGGCACAGGATCCACGTTGCCTGAAGTCTAGTGTAAAGTTTCCACCATCAGTGATGGTTTGGGGTGCCATGTCATCTGCTGGTGTCGGTCCACTCTGTTTCCTGAGATCCAGGGTCAACGCAGCCGTCTACCAGCAAGTTTTAGAGCACTTCATGCTTCCTGCTGCTGACCTGCTCTATGGAGATGGAGATTTCAAGTTCCAACAGGACTTGGCGCCTGCACACAGCGCAAAATCTACCCGTGCCTGGTTTACGGACCATGGTATTTCTGTTCTAAATTGGCCCGCCAACTCCCCTGACCTTAGCCCCATAGAAAATCTGTGGGGTATTGTGAAAAGGAAGATGCAGAATGCCAGACCCAAAAACGCAGAAGAGTTGAAGGCCACTATCAGAGCAACCTGGGCTCTCATAACACCTGAGCAGTGCCAGAAACTCATCGACTCCATGCCACGCCGCATTAACGCAGTAATTGAGGCAAAAGGAGCTCCAACCAACTATTGAGTATTGTACATGCTCATATTTTTCATTTTCATACTTTTCAGTTGGCCAACATTTCTAAAAATCCCTTTTTTGTATTAGCCTTAAGTAATATTCTAATTTTGTGACACACGGAATTTTGGATTTTCATTTGTTGCCACTTCATATCATCAAAATTAAATGAAATAAACATTTGAATGCATCAGTCTGTGTGCAATGAATAAATATAATGTACAAGTTACACCTTTTGAATGCAATTACTGAAATAAATCAAGTTTTTCAAAATATTCTAATTTACTGGCTTTTACCTGTATATATACACGTATATATATATATATATATATGTATATATATATACATATATATCCCCATATTTATATCCACATGTATACAGTATACACATATGAATCCACATAGGCTATGTATCCACATTTATTTATATATGTATATGTATATATATATATATATATATATATATATATATATATATATATAAATATAAATGTGGATACATAGCCTATGTGGATTTATATGTGTATACTGTATACACATACCACATTTATTTATATATGTATGTGTATATATATATATATATATATATATATATATATATATATATATATATATAAATAAATGTGGATACATAGCCTATGTGGATTCATATGTGTATACTGTATACACATACCACATTTATTTATATATATATATATATATATATATATATATATAAAAATGTGGATACATAGCCTATGTGGATTCATGTGTATACTGTATACATGTGGATATAAATATGGGGATATATATATATACACACACAGTACACACATATGTGTGTATATATATTTTTTCAAACTATGTATGAATGTCAGCTGATTACTGAAATTAATACATTGAGCTGAGACTTCCAGGTTACTTTAAGTCCAATGACACAGGTGTCAAACTCAAGGCCTGGGGACCATTCATTTAACACGGCCTAGAGATAATATGCATCAATAAAGTATGTTATATTTTAACAGAAAAAGATAATTGTAAACTTTAATAGTATCTAATAATGCAACAAACATCATACACTCCAAACATGTTAAAAAAACAACTTATGATTTCAGAGCAAGTTATCCATCAAGTTGTACACTCAGTTAAAAATGAAAGTTGTAGTTTTGTTTTGACCTAAAAATAGTGGCACCGTTCATCCATTTACAGCAATAATTGGTAAAAAAAAATAAAAAAATAAACCTAAAATATTGCAAATGTTAAGACTTTTTAGAGCATTTGTTTATAAAAATTCAAATGCGTTGGCAAATTTAATATTTTTGTTAATCTGACGCCTTCAATCGCCTAAGAGTCACTTAAATATCCAAACAGTATTACTGTCCAAACTGTGATGTTAATGGCCAAAAATATTAAATATATTGATGTAAAAACCTCTGCCTTGTTTTGAATATGTAGGCCTAGCGTGTATTTTAATAGTGTTAAAACGTTTAACCACTGACTTATTACATTCAAACACAGCTTGAGCACTACTGCCCCCTGGCTGCAGACTTGTGTATTGCTCAATGCATGAAGTCCTTACCCTGGAAAGTATCTGAGAGCTTGAAACTTAACACTCAGCAGAATCATTAGAATGGATTCAATAACTGAAAGATCAGTCAAAAAGCTACTTTTCAAAAGCAGGTGACATCGTTTGTCCTCATCCACATTTTAGGCATACAAGCAGCAACAAGAATCATTTGGAAAATGGTTTAATTAAATCAAATGCGCCTAAACCTGCACCATCAGCAGGGCAGAATCATGATAAACATATATATATATAAAATAAAAAAAACTAAATTAAAGACAAATGCAACATTCCTGACTTCACACCCATTTTTTGTTAGGTCTTTTCAAAGATGGGAAGTTTTTCCCCTGCAGGAAGGCGATGGAAGCAAAACTAACTGACAGTTGTTTGACATGATTATTTCACTGGTTCCAGCTGGTCATGTGGGTGTAATAGTTAGACGGACCAGCAGAGGGCGCCGTCACTGTAAACGTTCTCCTGGTTGATCCTGCAGGAGAAAAGCGGTGAAGTTGGGACAAGACGTTCTCCTCTGACACGTGGCGGGGGAAGAATGGCTGACATCCTGGCGGTTGGTCAGTGAGTTTTAGGAGTCAGAGGTCAGTGCAGGCACCACTCTGTCCTTTTCAAGTCTGTACAGTGGAGGGAGGCGGGCCTTCTAGAAGCCCATGCCCCCGCCCATGCCGCCCATGCCACCCATGCCTCCCATGCCGCCTCCGGGCATCTCCTTCTCCTCCTTGGGGATCTCCGTGACCACGGCCTCGGCGGTGGACAGCAGGGAGGCCACGCCCGCCGCGTCCAGCAGCGCCGTCCTCACCACCTGTGAGCGGGCACCTCGTCAGTCACACGACAGACGACACTTCCGCGTGATCAAAGTAGAAGAGGTGGTACCTTGGTGGGGTCGATGATGCCCTTCTCCACCATGTTGACGTACTCGCCCAGCATGGCGTCGTAGCCCACCTCAGCGGGGCCCTGCAGGATCTTCTCCACCACCAGGGAGCCCTCCACGCCGGCGTTCTTGGCGATGGTCATGGCGGGGATGCGGAGCGCCCGTCGGATGATGTCCACACCTGAAAGGCAAGTGGGGAAAAAAGATAACTTAGGTTCTGCTTAATCTAACATTTCACTACTTGGTTACAACCAGCAGGGGGCGCACTTATGTTTGCTAGAAAAGTCTAAAACAGGGACGCCCAACTTTTTACATTTTAGTAGTTTTAGCCTTTAAAACCAGTGCATTATATAGACTTTTTTTTTTTTTTAAACTAGTATCAGTACATACAAAATGAGCACAAAAGCTAGCATGCTAATATAAAACGCTAACAGCTGTGTTAAAATGAGGTATGGGCTGTTCTTAAAGAATATTTACATAACTTAATTGTGTTTTTCAAAAACAGGCTAAAATAAATGTTAAATTAAAAGCAAATAAATGGACATAAAAAAAAGTGAGCTTAGTACAAACCAATTTTCTGGTCGTCGTTGGCGACCTTGAGGCTGTCCAAGGAGGGGATGCAGCGCAGCAGAGCGCAGCCGCCGCCTGGCACGATGCCTTCTTCCACGGCGGCTCGAGTGGCGTTCAGGGCGTCGGTTACGCGGTCCTTCTTCTCGTTCACCTCCACGTCGCTCGTCCCTCCGACCTGACGGACGAATCGACATTCAGCGCCATGTTTGTGACATCAATGCTGGCGCGCACACACCTTGAGCACGGCCACGCCGTCAGACAGCTTAGCCAGCCGCTCGTTGAGCTTCTCCTTCTCGTAGTCGCTGGTGGTGCTCTCCAGCTGCTCCACGATCTCGCTCGCCCGCCTCTCCAGCTCGGCCGGCTTGCCGCCGCCCTTCAGCAGCAGCGTGTCGTCTTTGGTGATCTGCACCTCGCCCACTTTGCCGAAGTCGTGCGCCTGGATGTCTTCCAGTGCGAGACCCAGCGAGTCGTCCCCAAACACCTGAGGAGCAGACAGGTATGGGTGCACTGCTGGCACTTCACGTCTCGGGGTGAAGAGGACCTACAGTGCCCCCGGTGGCGATGGCCATGTCCTTCAGCTGGTTCTTCCTGTTGTCTCCGAAGCCAGGAGCCTTGACAGCAACCACCTGCAGTCCCACCTTCAGCCTGCAGGTAAAGAAAACCCCCACATTTCAGCAATGAGTCTGGCGGCACAGGTGTTGGGATTGACCACACCTGTTGAGGACCAAGGTGCTGAGGGCCTCGCCGTCCACGTCCTCCGCCACGATGACCAGAGGCTTGCGGTGCTGGTTGGCGATCTCCAGGGCGGGAACGATGCTCTGCACGCTGGAGATCTTCTTCTCGCTGAGCAGCAGGTAAGCGTCCTGGAACTCACATTTCTGACCTGGAGGAGGAAATGGTACGTTCAAACGCCAGGCAGGAAGTTGCTTCCTAGAGTGAGGGGGAGTTCTCACCCTTGGCGGTGTTGATGAAGTACGGCGAGATGTAACCACGGTCAAACTTCATGCCCTCAATCACCTCCAGCTCATCATGGAGAGTTTTGCCATCCTGGAAGAGCAAAATATGAACATCGTCAGAATATCCAATATGGATATTTGATATCAGCATCATGCAAACTGTCCTATACAAGCAGCGTGTTTAAGTTAACATCTACATGTCCTCCAAATATTAGGGCTGTGGATCTTTGGGCACCTAACAATTCCCTCTGATTCCTAGGGTGACGATTCCATATCAATTCACCTCCAGTCACAGATTCTTGCAATGTATTTGGTATAATAATTATAAATACACTTTTTCAAAACAGGTTACAAAAGCTGTTGCAAAGAGACGGCCTGAAAATATATTTTTACAGATAAAATTATAAAAAAAAGTGATCATATTTTTCGAAAATTATGAATCGATTGAATGAATCACCATAAGAATGGCAATTTAATGCTGATTTTTTGGTTATTCATGGTTTTACTTTTGTAGCTGTACGTAGAAATAGCCCCTCTGAAGTGGCAGCTGGTTGTATCTTTTGTCCTTTAATGTTTCCCTCTTGTTGCTGCCAGGAGAAACTTGTAGTTGTTGCCATTTCCCTTGTTTACCAAGTCAAATCCCTTGACTTTAAATTAGAGATGTCCGATAATGGCTTTTTTGCCGATATCCGATATTGTCCAACTCTTAGTTACCGATTCCGATATCAACCGATACCGATATATACAGTCGTGGAATTAACACATTATTATGCCTAATTTTGTTGTGATGCCCCGCTGGATGCATTAAACAATGTAACAAGGTTTTCCAAAATAAATCAACTCAAGTTATGGAAAAAAATGCCAACATGGCACTGCCATATTTATTATTGAAGTTACAAAGTGCATTATTTTTTTTAACATGCCTCAAAACAGCAGCTTGGAATTTGGGACATGCTCTCCCTGAAAGAGCATGAGGAGGTTGAGGTGGGAGCGGGGGGTTTGGGTGGCGGGGGGTGTATATTGTAGTGTCCCGGAAGAGTTAGTGCTGCAAGGGGTTCTGGGTATTTGTTCTGTTGTGTTTATGTTGTGTTACTGTGCGGATGTTCTCCCGAAATGTGTTTGTCATTCTTGTTTGGTGTGGGTTCACAGTGTGGCGCATATTTGTAACAGTGTTAAAGTTGATTATACGGCCACCCTCAGTGTGACCTGTATGGCTGTTGACCAAGTATGCCTTGCATCTACTTGTGTGTGTGAAAAGCCGTAGATATTAAGTGATTGGACCGGGACGCAAAGGCAGTGCCTTTAAGGTTTATTGGCGCTCGGTACGTCTCCCTACGTCCGTCTGTGTACCACTCCGTACAGTGGCGTTTTAAAAAGTCATAAATTTTACTTTTTGAAACCGATACCGATAATTTCCGATATTACATTTTAAAGCATTTATCGGCCGATATCAGCAGTCCGATACTATCGGACATCTCTACTTTTAATCGTACTTGTCCAATAAAGAGGATTCTGATAAGCACACAAACTAAGTACCGTATTTTTTGGACTATAAGTCACAGTTTTTCTTCATAGTTTGGCCGGGTGTGCGACTTATACTCAGGAGCGACTTATGTGCAAAATTATTAACACATTACCGTAAAATATCAAATATTTATCTCATTCACGTAAGAGACTAGACGTATAAGATTTCATGGGATTTAGTGATTAGGAGTGACAGATTGTTTGGTAAACGTATAGCATGTTCTATATGTTATAGTTATTTGAATGACTCTTACCATAATATGTTATGTTAACATACCAGGCACGTTCTCAGTTGGTTATTTATGCCTCATATAACGTACACTTATTCAGCCTGTTGTTCACTATTCTTTTTTTATTTTAAATTACCTTTAAAATGTGTATTCTTGGTGTTGGCTTTTATCAAATACATTTCCCCCAAAAATGCGACTCCAGTGCGACTTATATGTTTTTTTCCTTCTTTATTATGCATTTTCGGCCAGTGCGACTTATACTCTGGAGCGACTTATACTCCGAAAAATACGGTATATTCTTCTATTTTAGTCACATCATTTACAAAAATTAACCAGGAGCCAGCAGCCACACAACAGCCAAGCACACAATAGCACACAAGCTAGACAGTATTCAAGTGTCCTTAATTGAACAATATTGCAATGTAAAACAACACGTGTCAATATAAACAATAATTATAGTTGCATATTATTTACACACAAAGTCTTTAAGGCAGAAGCGTATTAGAAAGTATCCAGTAACAAATGTGTCCGCACTATTTAACTTACTACGTTTTGAGCGTAACTGATTGTGGCCACTAGGTGTCACCAAAAACCAACACTACTTCAACTTAAAGACAGCATTAGTCCATTTTAGCCTTTGAATAATAAATAAGTTAGTGTTTTTCATTGCTCTGACTAACTTCACTTGGTCAATGTTCTAACATTCTACACTACAGAATATAAAAAGCCTGTATTAGTTTTACTGACACATGGGATCAAAATCGGTATTGGAACAACACCCGAAGCTACAAAATTAATATCGCAGCTGAAGTGACAAAACTGTATGGAGACAACCCTAATCAGATAACTCATCTTTCAATTAACTCTTCCAATTTCAGTTACCATTTGTGGCTGTAGGCAACCTCCTAAATGCATTTATTACTTCAACAAATACGTGCATTTCAGGTATCACGAGCAGTTGTATCATCCTCAGCCTGCGCTTTGAACTCATCAGCCCTGTTTATGCTGGTTCAGCAGTTTGCTCTTTACTGTAATTCCATTACTGGTTCTGTGGCAGCTGTGTTGTGCAAACATATTTGCTAATAAACCACCATGTGGTTGAGGAGAGCTATGTTTTTCCTCCCACTTTCTCATGCATGCCAAATCATTAAATGACACTAATGATTTGTTACACAGGAAATTACAACTTGCATCGAAACAGGAGTTTAGAACATTCCTCTGGATTAAAAATCTTTCTTTTTTTTTTTACCATGTGGTCAAATGTCTTTAAGACAGGGATACTAACCTTGACAGTGATGACTCCTTTGCGGCCAACTCTCTTCATAGCGTTGGATATGATGTTTCCGATCTCGGTGTCGCCGTTAGCGGAGATAGTAGCGACCTAAACACACAGTTGTTGGTTTGTGAGAGATGTCTCTCACTAAACACTTCTCCTTTGCAAACGCTGACCTGAGCGATCTCCTCGGGCGTGGTGACGGGCTTGGAGAGGCGCTTGAGCTCGTTACAGATGTGCTCCACCGCCATCATGACGCCGCGGCGGATCTCCACGGGGTTGGCGCCCTTGCTGATGGTGTCAAAGCCCTCCTTGGCGATGGCACGGGCCAGCACGGTGGCGGTGGTGGTGCCGTCACCCGCCTCCTCGTTGGTGTTGTTGGCCACGTCCTGCACCAGCTTGGCGCCGATGTTCTTGTATTTGTCCTTCAGCTCGATGCTCTTGGCCACCGTCACGCCGTCCTTGGTCACCTTGGGGCTGCCCCAGCTCTGCTCGATGATGACCGTGCGGCCCTGGGATGGACGTTGACGCACAGGTGAGGCCCAAATAACCGGTCTTATTTACGGGGCTCCACTTCAACAGCGTCTTCTCCCCAACATTTTTGATGAACCGGTAATTTTTAGCGCTTCCATAGCGAGTCCACTGACAGATATAAGTTAGAACTAGGGCTGCAACTAACGATTAATTTGATAATCGATTAATAGTCGATTATTACTTCGAATAATCGATTAATAATCGGATAAAGTAGACAAACTACATTTCTATCCTTTCCAGTATTTTATTGAAAAAAAAAAAAACAGCATACTGGCACCATACTTATTTTGATTATTGTTTCTCAGCTCTTTGTACATGTTGCAGTTTATAAAAAAACCCAAAATAAAATAAAAAAATAAATAAAAAAAACTGCCTCTGCGCATAGCATAGATCCAACGAATCGATGACTAAATTAATCCCAAACTATTTTTATAATCGATTTGAATCGATTAGTTGTTGCAGCCCGAGTTAGTACATTTAGTACTTAGTTAACTAACTTAGTTAGTACACTACTTTATATTAGAAATGGCAACAATTGAGTATGAATGCCCCACAACAAGATAGACAAAAAGGAGCTTATTGCCTACGGTGCAGACTAGAATGGCGGACGCGCGCACATTTTCGGGCCTTATACAGATCTCAAATACGCATCAGCAAGAACCATTAGGTTTGAAAAGCTGGTTTCGCATGATAGGTTGAAACAACACAGCACGTCAAGCGGTGCGACTTCATAGCTTACCAAAGTCGTACTAAACCATTTTGACAGATTCTTGAGCCCTGTGTGAAATGTTTTGGTATTGCTTCCTTACGGGTACTTGCTAGCATCATTTATTAAACCGGCAACAGCCTGCAGTTCACAAGTATCTTTTAAGTGTGATTGCCATCTACTGGTCACACGTTATATACCATGTATCAAATACATTTGCTTCAAGGTCGGTAAGGGCCGCGTTATAAGGCACACTGTCCATTTTTGAGGAAATTAAAGGATTTTAAGAGTGCCTTATAGTCAGAAAAAGAGGGTAATTGTTTACAAAGAGTACAATTTGACCCTGCAACAGACCATTTTTCATGATTTCGTATGGGGAAACATTTTGACCAGCAGACTCTACCTTGGGGCCCATGGTGACGGCGACGGTGTCGGCCAGCAGGTCGACGCCCTGCAGCATGAGCGCGCGGGCGTCGGCTCCAAACTTAACGTCTTTGGCGTAGGCGCGCGTCAGGTGAGGAGCCAGCGCCCTGCACACTGGCCTCACCTGCTTCATGACTGTGGGTAGACGAAACATGGCTGCGGAGAGAAAGAGAGAAGGGGGGTGGAAACAGTGTCACCACTGGGGGCAAAGTACAACTAAACAATCAATTCTCCAAGGCCATTTGTCCATCCCACACAGGTCAGGTGGCTGACCAAGTAGCCACTGATGGCATGACACCTCTAAAATAAGTACTCACACTTGACCATTTGTACTACAGAGGGCATGCAATACTCCACCAAGACACTAGGGGCGGTATTTTCCAGTGACTTAACTGAGCTTCCTTCGTCGACAGCAAACAATGATAATTTAAAAAAGAGGTGAGTGTTACTGGAACTGGTAGTAATCGATGCGTGACAATTGCCACTTATATTGCAAATGTTGATATGAAACCAGAGGAAATGGCATATGAGCAAAGGTGTGCTGTACGATTTTTTCCGGAGGTGCATGTCAAGCTACGCAGGATGCTTTGGAGAGGGAGGGGCGAGCAAACGTGCGCATCTACGCAGGAGCATAATTCAGTCTTCAGAACAGTGTTTCTTAACCATGGGGCTGCCCAAAAATATCTGTAATACACTTGTCCACCACTTGTGGCAGTAATGACAATCCCAAACAGAAGAAGACTGGAGCCATGGCCATAGACGTTCTTTAGCGCAAAAAATATGACTTAAGTGGTGAAGCTGTATTTTCATTTGCACTTAAATTTTACTGACACTTTACATATATATTATTATTTAGTTAAAATGTTGTTTCGCACTGTGTAATTGTATGTACATTTATTTTTCTTCAGTTTTTATGAGTCCCTTTATTTTTGTAATCAGCCTGACCTATGCTTTAATAATCTTTGTGAATAACACTAAGATTATCATTTGACAAGGTTTAATCTGCATGGTTATATATAAATATTGAGCATGCTCCAAGAGCAGGACCATCAAAAGGAACCTATACTTTAGAGTAAATGATCGCAACTGTAACCCTTTCAAATCCAAGCCCTAATTATCCCTTTTAAGTGTTTATTTGCCTCATCTCCTTTCATGTGACTTTCCCAGCCACATGACAGGGTTATATCCAATAGTGTGCTGGCAGTCAGACAAAAAAACATTTTGGGGAAGCAGAGATCTTTTTCTTTTCTTTTTTTTTTTTAATTTAACTTTCAGTTTTCATGTACATTACAGGCCAAACGTTTGGACACACCTTCTCATTTCAATGAGTTTTCTTTATTTATATGACTATTTACATTGTAGATTGTCACTGAAGGCATCAAAACTATGACACCTGTGAAGTGAAAACCATTTCAGGTGACTACCTCTTGAAGCTCATGGAGAGAACGCCAAGAGTGTACAAAAGCAGTAATCCGAGCAAAGAGTGGCTATTTTGAAGAAACTAGAATACAAAACATATTTTCAGTTACTTCACCTTTTTTTGTTAAGTACATAACTCCACATGTGTTCATTCATAGTTTTGATGCCTTCAGTGACAATCTACAAGTCATGGAAATAAAGAAAACACATTGAATGAGAAGGTGTGTCCAAACTTTTGGCCTGTACTGTATGTGCATCCTTTCCCCAAGGCCATAATGAATAAATTACTTCCCTGGTTTCTTTCTGTTTATAGGGTAAAACCTAGGGCTGTCAAAATTAACTAGCTAACTCATTTGATTCATTGTAAAAAAAAATGATCGCACTTATGTCAGGCATGTGATTTGACCACAATGAAAAAGACTGAAAACATTTCCGGGGGTCTGGGGGACGAAGGCCCCCAGCCAGGTCCAGGCTGGACCTGGTCCAGCCAAGCTCCTGATTTTTCACCAATTTAACATGCTAAAATGAACAAAGACAGCACCATTTGAAGAAAATATTTTAGTGTTTAAAGACATGAAAACATCATTAATAGAACATACCTTGCTTCAAGTTGTTTCATATGTTTTTGGCGTTTCGCATGTACCGGTACTTCCAAAGCCTTGAAACCTCGTGATCCATAGTCAATATTATCATGACACCACGTGCACAAAACCTTTCCGGGACGATCGCTTTTCCGAATAAAATCACCGAACAAAGTCGTAACTTCCTTCTTCAAAACAGTATCAGTGATTTCCCTTTCCATCCAGTCCCATCGAAACTTATTTTTGACATGTTTATCAATTTATTTTACTCGTAAAGCGTCCTTTCTCTCGAGAACTGACATCGTTTACATATGGAAAATGGCGGTAATAACCATTATGAATGATGACGTTATTAACGTCATCATTCATAACAGATGTCCTGATTGGTCACAAGGAACATATCTACCAATCAACTACGACGTAATATAAACTACGTCTCGAATTTTGATTTGGGGTCGAAAAAAAAACGGAAAAACGGGAGATAATTTTCTTTTTTTCCCCCCGAGATTAAAAAAAGACGGAATTCCGACTTTAGACGGAAAAATCACATGCCTGTTATGTACACGTAGGGGTGTAACGGTACGTGTATTTGTATTGAACCGTTTCGGTACGGGGGTGTCGGTTCGGTTCGGAGGTGTACCGAACGAGTTCCCACACGGACATATTAAGTAGCGTAACGCACATTGTGTAAACAATGCACACCGAGGCACAACACACGGCATGCTAGCAGCTAGTAAATGGTAAATGGGTCGTACTTGTATAGCGCTTTTCTACCTTTTTTTTAAGGAACTCAAAGCGCTTTGACACTATTTTCCACATTCACCCATTCACACACACACATTCACACACTGATGGCAGGAGCCGCTATGCACGGCGCTAACCAGTCCCATCAGGAGCAAGGGTGAAGTGTCTTGCTCAAGGACACAACGGACGTGACTAGGATGGTAGAAGGTGGGGATTGAACCAATAACCCTCAGATTGCTGGCACGGCCACTCTCCCAACTTCGCCACGCCGTCCCCTGTTACTGTTAGTAATGTAACTAGATTAATCATGCAATTTATTTGGACCGTACAAGTTTTTTTTTTTTTTTTTACTTTAACAGCTATACAGTCAATAATCAAAAATGAGTGAGGAGACTTTGCCCACTGGCAAATTTCGCCCCAAAATCCAGCCTGATAGAACTTTAGATACAACTGTTACCAAAGTTTTGTGCAAATAACTTACATGCAGGGCCGGCCCGTGGCATAGGCCGTAAAGGCAAATGCTAAGGGCGCCGTCCATTACGGGGTGCCATGCCAGTGCCACAAATGTTGGAGAAAAAAAAAAAAAGTTGGTACTATTATTTCTAAATACAAAAAATAATCCCACGTTAATTAAAATGCAAAGTAAAGCCTATTTAATAGAAATATTATTTGTTACAACATTACGCCCCTCCTCCCCCCGCACCGTGCGCCCCCTCCCTTCCCGTATCATGACTCTTTTTGGACGTCACCACATCAAAAAATCAACACAAGATGTCAAAACGGCCAAAACTGTCAGGTGCCCAGGGAAGAAAAAAGAGAAAAGAAGAGGAGGAGAAACGAGAAAAGACAGAGGTAGCAGGTAGGTAACGTTAGCCTACATGAAATTATTTGTCTGTTACAGAATGTGATAGTAACCTGGCTTTTTAGCATTAAGCTAATGTTACATGATTCGGCAATTGCTAATCAATAAATAGCTAGTTCTGTTTTAACGTCGGGTTAATATTGTGGAGGGGGCTAAATTGTTATGGAAAATAATGTAACGTTAGGTAATTACAGTACTCCTACCTTACATTCCTCAGGGACATTTGTATTAGATCTTTTAAGCAGGTGTTTTTTGTTTACATTGTTATTGCCTTCTGGTTAGCTAATGTTTGCCCTGCAGGTAATAGTCACTTGTCCACCCCTTTATATATTAGGTATAGTTGTAAGTAAAAAAAAAAAGGTCAAAGACAAAGCTATTCGGGTTCTTGTGAGTATATATACTTCACTGCCGATGTGTGGGGGCGCCACCTAAAATCTTGCCTAGGGCGCCAGATTGGTTAGGGCCCGGCCTGCTGACATGCATTTAAGTAAAATGTTGAAAAACATTTCCAGAAGACATTTTGACAATAAAATTACATGTGTATACAAATATATAAATAAGCAATTTTTTAATTATGCAAGCAAGTAAATTAATCATGATTCATCCAAATTCCAAAATGTGATTTTAAAATATAACAATTTGACAGCCCTAGTAAAAACCTTATATTTAAAGGCTACATCGTGTTTAATTAAACCCTGAAGATGTGTTTTATTATTAATGAATTAGTGAACGAGCAGGCTTGTGCACTAAAGATGATATGCTAAGGCGCTTCGCTGCCAAGCCAACACACGTGTTCTCTGAAGGGACCTCACAAGGTCATGTACTTACCATCAACGGTGCTGCCAGGAATTATGGGCCTTTAGGGGAAAAAAAAAATACTAATACGGGCAGCTATTCTACATATTTTACATTTGACTATTTTATGAGGCTCCCGACTTGAAATTATCCTCACATTCCCTCTTTAAATGCGCTAATGCCTAAAAATGAACGAACTCCCCATCTTTACTAGCCGAACGGACTACAATAACCTTTTTATAGTGCATAACCCCTAAATCTATTTAATCAATTAAATGTCACCATTGCCTTCCTACACGTGACGCGTACGTTTTGCTAGACAATTGCATTACGTTTCATTTCATTTAGAGACGGTAAAAAGTGTTGAGAAAACTCTTTTAGGGGTGCATTTTCTTCGAAAAGTGTCCAAGTGTAAGTAGTGGATGTTAGCAAGTTCAGCTAGCTAGGCTAAGGTAGTCGGAACGTCGCACCGCATTTTCGACTCTTTTTCGCGTCGCTTCAGTTTAATTCGGCGTAGTTTGAAAGGTTATTATGTTGGTGAAAGATGTTTGATGGCGTGGAGGTACTTACTTGCGAATTGGAGGGCTTGAAGCGGCGAGTAGAGGAGGCACGTCGGAGCAGACGAGGTGATATAACGAGTGGAGGCGAGGACCGTCCAGATGGAAGTGCACATGGCCTATCACATCCGGGTACTTCGCCGGCACGCCCGGAACTCTGAATAACGTGTTTGCAGTCATTGAAAAATGCCATGCGTGTACAGTTTATAAGGAAATAACCCAATTCAACCAGTAGTTGTTGTTTTCTTATCATAAAAGTGGACAATGTTTCGTTATTTTACATCACAGATTGTGAAAAGGTGGATGTTAACATATGAATGCTCGTTCCGGGGCAGACGCTTCCAGAAATTTCTCTTGCGCTATTGGAGGAAAAAAAAAACAGAGGTCAAAGTTGACATTGTGCAACATTGCACTATGTTCGAATTTGAACCCCCCCAAAAAATCACAATAAATTGTCGCAACATTGTATCCCTCTTTTTAAAGCACTGTTACGATGAATGCATCCGTAAATGACACGGTTGATGTGGAACGTTCTGGAATTTCCTGACACTTTGAGGAGGCCAGTGAAGGTCGCACGGCACTGCGCATGTGCAGGGAAGCTTCTGGACGTTTCCTCACGTGGAGAGAAAGAGACATTCCCCCCTTCAGCAGCGAACTCTGCAGGTGACACTTCGTCGACCACCGAACGTCACAAGAAAAGTCATGGTAAGATTAAAACAGCGGTGTGATATAATTGTTATTCATATAATAAAGATAAACTCTCCTTGTGTCGGAAAACCTCCGAGCTCGAATGCTAGCATGCGTGCCGGCGAGCATCTGTCAGCCTGGTTAGCATGATCAGCTAGCCTAGCAACATCCAATGCTAGCCTTCTATGCCACACATTGGCAAGGTCATGCAGCAAAGGAAACTAATTCCAAACTCTACGATTTGTTAAATATTGTTTAGAAACTTTGTTACAATTGAGATATTACCTATAAGTACAGTTATCTACGAGCGAATGAATGAACACCGTAGCATTACATGTGTGACACAATTGTGTCATTTTTACGAGGTAGAGACGATTAAACCAAAACTTCAACATATTTTAACCCTAATGAGTGATATTTCGAGAGAAGTTCACTTAATTGACTTTGCAAACTGAGTTATTGTGTAGAAATTAGTGATGTCCCGATCCAGGTTTTTGCACTTCCGATTCGATAACGATACTGACCGATACTGGCCTATCCGAGCATGTATTAAAGTTTAAAGTTATTTAGCCTACTTAGTTGTCAGAAACATGTTGAAAAGGGTTTTAGTACTCTTGATAACAACTAGCCAGCTGAATTAGGTGAGTTTGAATAATACACAATGGTTGGTAACCAGAAACTGACCTGTTTATTCAGGGATAAACACAAAATAGACAAAATTATACATGACAAACAGAAATGGCATCATTGAACTAGGGCTGGGCGATATAGCTTTTTTTAAATATCGTGATATTTTAAGGCTACGTCGCGATACACCATATATATCTGGATATTTTGCCTTAGCCTTGAATGAGCACTTGATGCATATAATCACAGCAGTATGATGATTATATGTGTCTACTAGAGATGCGCGGATAGGCAATTATTTCATCCGCAACCGCATCAGAAAGTCGTCAACCATCCGCCATCCACCCGATGTAACATTTGATCAGAACCGCACCCGCCCGTTGTTATATATCTAATATAGACGATGCAAGGCATTAGTGAGGTTATAAAGCTTTTGCCTGTTAAAGAAAGGAGACTGATCCAATGCAGCACAGACATTCGCGTGCCACGCTGTCACGACCCAGACGCACACCAGTGCGCAATCATATGGGAGCCGCGCTGAGCGCACCTCCAAGCGCGTCTCGCTGCCGGCGACGGCCGGGTATGGGCCCGACGCTCCAGCGCCATCCATTTCCAGGGCTAGTTGATTCGGCAGGTGGGTTGTTACACACTCCTTAGCGGGTTCCGACTTCCATGGCCACCGTCCTGCTGTGTCTATATCAACCAGGGTGAGCCCCACCCCTTTCGTGAGCGCACTGCGCGCGGAATGACCCCTGTTACGCGCCCCCGGCAACAGGGGTGGCGGGCAGGAAAGCTGCGCGGGCGGAGCGCGCGGAGTGACCCCTGTTACGAGCCCCCGGCCACGGGGGTGGCGGGCAGGTAAGCTGCTTACCTGCTGTGCGTGACGCCGGCCGCGGCGAAGGCGGACGAGGCGGGGTGTCGGTGCGGTGGGCGCGGTGGTGACCCTGGACGTGCGTTGGGCCCTTCTCGCGGATCGCCTCAGCTACGGCTCCCGGTGGGGCCCTCTCGGGGGAAGGGGCCTTGGTCCCGGACCCCGGCGAGGCGTCCCTTCTCCGCTCCGTAAAAGTGTCCATCTCTTTTTTTTTTTCTTCTTCTGTTGTGGCATATGCAGCAGGTGCCTGCTCGTTTTTCGTATGTGGGTAACAACATTTAACTATGTATATATATTTCCGAATTGGTTTAACTGCCACCCGCCTGAATCTATTTAAAATCTAATTTTTTTTTATTTCAACCGCCCGACCCGACCCGCGGATAAAATCTAATTTTTTAAAATTTCATCCGCCCGATCCGCGGACTCCGCGGTTGTGCCCGCAAACTGCGCATCTCTAGTGTCTACATTAAAACATTCTTCTTCATACTGCATTAATATATGCTACTTTTAAATGTTCATGCAGAGAAGGAAATCACAACTAAAAAAAAATCACTATTTTTTTCATACGGTGTTGATCTGGAAATGTTTGCCTCGGCATTTTGATGGTGTGGCACCCAACGGAGATATTGACGTGTTGCTACATATTAGCAGTAATGCTACTTTTTATAGCAACGCTTTTGCTCCACACTTGACAAATTACGGTTGTTGAAGCCAAACCACCGCCAGACGGTGGACCCCCTGCTGTTTTTTGGGGGAATTAAGTAATTCTTCATTCGATTATCATTCGCACGGCTGCGCTAGCATCACAGCTAAGGTTAGCCATGCTGCTACCTCTTTGCTGTGCGAGGGCGTATACGTACAGTATGTGACGTATGACGTGACAGTATGTGACGTGTGTAAAAAGGTGCGCTTGCTGTCTGTGAGAAGGAGACACAACAAAGAGTGAGGAGAGCCTGTAGTGTAATGCCAGCAGCTAAAAGCAACTGTGTGAGAACGTATACTCCAATATCACCATATAGTCATTTTCTATATCTCACAGAGACAGCTGACATTTTTACCGGTAACTTTTAATTCACATGGCCGTCTTAACGGTTAGGACACAGACCTGTAGATGTGTTGAAGGTGTGCTGGAAAATGCGGAACGGAAATTAGGGAGCAGCAGAAAAGTGGAATGTATTATTTAAATCGGTGCGTTGGAAAACACGGACAGAAATTTCTTTAAAAACTGTATCTGGATCGGCATTTTCCCATGCCTTGCCGATCCGCATTTTTTTGGCAAATATCGGCGGCCGATCCGATCCAAATATCGGATCGGGACATCCCTAGTAGAAATATGGGGAAATAACTACAAATGTGCGCTACATTCGCTTACCATGTTACAAAAAAGATCAATTAGACTGATACATAATGTTGGATATAGAGAACATACAAACCCTTTATTCATTGAGTCAAAAATATTAAAGTTCGGTGATTTGGTAAAATTGCAAACAATTAAATTAATTAATTAAAATTAAGTTTTTTTATTTCTTTTAAATTTACTTTCGAAAATTAGGTATCGATGTATAATTGGGTTGAATAAGAATCACGATTCGGATATAAACTGATTTTTTGTGCGCCCCTACAACAGAGGTGTCAAAGTCGCTTTTACTGAGGGCCACATCGCATTTATGTTTGGCCCCAGAAGGCCACTTCTAACAGTGAATACTATTATTACACAATTTTTTTAATGCATTTTATTAATAGATTTAAAAAAAACTAAAATGTATAAAAAATATGGTAAGTTGGGATAATTTCACCTCAAAATTTTGTCTGTATTACTGTAAATGGAAAAACAAAACTGCTGTTTTTATGGGGAAAAAAAGGCAGCTCAGTTGCCAGGTTTTACTGTGAAATTGACATTTGTTTTTTTTACTGTAAAAAAAACCAAAACATTTTGGCACCTGAGCTGCCAGTTTTTGTTGTTGTTTTTTTTACCGCAAATCAACAACTGTAGATTTTTCTGTGTATTACTGTAAATGCGAAAACAACAGCACAGTTTATTACAGCAAAAAAAGTACAGTTTTTTTTTAAATTCAGAGAAAAATGCTGTACATTTTTAACATGAAGTCCATTGCTACTTTTACGTTGCACAATTTGATGCATAACTTGCTTTGAAATCATTATTATTAGTATTTATTTTAATTTAAAAAATGGTTTGAATTAGACAATATTTAGGTTAACATAATTTGCGATTACATGGAGTATATATATTATTTTCTCCCAAAATAGAAAGAAAGAATGCATTTAGTAAGAGAAGTTCCAGTACTTTACTGATATATATTATTTCCAGGCTTTCGAGGGCCAAATAAAATGAAGTGGCGGTCCACATCTGGCCCTCGTACCTATCATTTGTTATTAAATACAAACATGTAAGCACCTAATTTACCTCAATGAGTAATTTTTCGAGTGAAGTTCACACTAATTGAACTGCTTAATTGAATTTACAAACTGCTCTCACCAGTTTTAATCTAATACAAGTACAAAATGACTTGCATATAAAGTTATTCAAGTTTTCCAGTTAAATGGTAGAAAAGGGGATCATACCCGTCTATGCAACTTGAATGCCTGCACTACTACTACAACAGCCTTGACTGCTATTTGTATTATGATAAACCCTGCGGCTTTGGTGTGTTTTTGTTTTGTAACAGATAGCAAAAAGAAACTTAGGGTATCGAGCCAGGGGTATTTTTTTGAGGGTCTTTGTCCTTCACTACAACAAGCAAACAAGTAACTTGTTTATCCAAAATTAAAACTAGCTATGTCATCACTAAACACACCATTTTTTTCAGCGTCCTCGGCGGAATGCCTTGGCATTTTTATTACAGCTACTCCCACAGTCTTTGTCCCGGCAGGCATCAAACTACACAACCCCCCACCTCACCTCCCTACATCCACCCCCAAACGACCTTGAGTGGAGGTCATTTGAACGTCTGCGGCGACTATTTTTGGTGTTTTTAAGCCTCATTTGCAGCAATGCTAGCTGATGTTATTTATTCAGCTTGCTAGTTAAAGACATAATAAAGACAAGCTGACTTTCATTTGTATTCATTTGACTTCACAAAGAGGGTAAACAAACTTTGTCACGTGTCTTCCCCCCGCTTATCATGTTAATCATTCCTTCTGGCAAAGTTTATCTTTGACCACTTTCAACCAAAACGGTGCTTGTGTATTTGTGACTGCAACACAATAATTAATATCCAATTTTTGTTCCGCACTGTAATGACATTGCAGAATATAGTTCAGTTACAAAAGCCTCATGTTGCTGGGGTCATTCAAGCTTTAAGCCCCCTAGTGGTTTTAGCTCTCTTACATAGATTAGCTTTTGTGTAAGAATCAGCATAATTCCGTAAGAATGTGGGATGGGTATCGAATTCGGTACTTTTATAGGCACCGACTGAATTCCGTCGGTACTACCGGGGTTCGATTCATGTAAAATCAGACAGTGACATATTTTGACACCTTTGTTGCACGTGATGTCACGTTCGGTTGCAGACTAAACACTCAGTAATGTTGCATTTTTCCTCACCAACAAAGCAAGTATGCTTGGTAAAAAACACCCGAACGTAAAGGAAGGCTCCGCTCTTCCAAAATGCCCTCGCTTGTTGCTAATTTACATCGGATTTGGCATAGAGAGGCTACTATTAGCATTAGCGATTTTACACAGGTATTTTAACACCTCCAAATTTAATAATAAAATCTACAACTAAGATGAATGTTACAAACAGCTGGTTTGTAATAAGCATAATACTTACAGCATAAACACTTTGTAGGGCGCAACATAACACATTCAGCTTCCTGCAAGATGCTACTTCCTAGTCAGACAACATACCATAGATAGCCTATACAGTACTGCCATCTCATGTCTTGGAAGTACAACTGCATGCAAATGAGACCTATAATAGAATAGAAAGTACTTTATTGATCCCTGGGAGAAATTCAGCAAATGTAAATGTAATAAGAAAAGAAGTTATAACAACTGGACAGCACAGTTATTATGATCAGCTCATTTTTAAATGTTACATTAAACATTTAAAAAAAAAAAATTAAGACAATATTTATTAACACACACAAGTACCAAAAATTGGTACTATTGAGTAACTGCATTGATTCCCAGGGACCAGAAATTAGTACAGTATCGGTTAAAATGTAAACGGTACAAAGTTATGAGTAAAAAGTAATAATCTTGCGATAAAAATGTGTGCACTTTTTGAGTGTCATATTTTAGGGAAAATAAAAAATGTTAACACCAAAAATACGAGTCATTTTTGTGTAAATGATTTTGTCATTTAACACTAATTAATTTTTAATGTTATAATAAATTCTACAGTACCAAAGTATTATATTTTTAGAAAAAGACAAAAAAAAAGTTTACTTGAATAAAATAAACAAGTAGTATTATGAGTTTTATTGTTTACAGGAACATAGTCAAACTAATAAAAGAAAAAGCTCAAAGTTGACAAGAATATTAAATTTTTGCAGTCATAAGTGGGTATGGCAACAGAGTACAAATATAAAATTAATAAATGATTGTTTTTGTTACAAAAAAGTAATTGAATAATTACATTTTTGTCATTTTACAGTAACTAGGTTCCAATATTTATGAGAACAAACTCTACAGCAGTCCTTCTCAAATAGTAGGGCGGTGCGATGCCAGGGGGGCGATGGTGACATCGGGGAACATGCTTGTTTTGCCATAGCAGAATATGATGAAGTAACGTATTTTTCGGAGTATAAGTCGCTCCGGAGTATAAGTCGCACCGGCCGAAAATGCATAATAAAGAAGGAAAAAAACATATATAAGTCGCACTGGAGTATAAGTCGCATTTTTGGGGGAAATTTATTTGATGAAAGCCAAAACCAAGAATAGACATTTGAAAGGCAATTTAAAATAAATGAAGAATAGTGAACAGGCTGAATAAGTGTACGTTATATGAGGCATAAATAACCAACTGGTATGTTAATGTAACATATTATGGTAAGAGTCATTCAAATAACTATAACATATAGAACATGCTATATGTTTACCAAACAATCTGTCACTCCTAATCGCTAAATCCCATGAAATCTTAGACGTCTAGTCTCTTACGTGAATGAGCTAAATAATATTATTTGATATTTTACGGTAATGTGTTAATAATTTCACACATAAGTCGCTCCTGAATATAAGTCGCACCCCCGGCCAAACTATGAAAAAAAACTGACTTATAGTCCGAAAAATACGGTATGTGTCGCACTTTGCTTCACCGTAACCACGGTGGGTGACGAGGAAAGACCATTGTTTCCTTTCTTGTTATTAAGCTTACAGTGTAATGCAGAGGTATAGTTATAACAATTTTGTAGACAAATTATACTATTTATAGTCACGGTGGAGACTAAATATAATTAAATATGAGGAATATTGAAATAATGAATTCATATAATTATGAGGAATAAAGTTTTCATTTTTGCAAGAATATAGTCGGCGGATAGTCGAACCTTGGATTCAGGAGGAACAGTGTGGTTTTCGTCCTGGTCGTGGAACTGTGGACCAGCTCTATACTCTTGG
Source organism: Nerophis lumbriciformis (assembly GCF_033978685.3). Lineage (NCBI taxonomy): Eukaryota > Metazoa > Chordata > Actinopteri > Syngnathiformes > Syngnathidae > Nerophis > Nerophis lumbriciformis. The sequence continues at coordinate 38,516,837 of NC_084560.2, forward strand.
CAGGGTCCTTGAGGGTGCATGGGAGTTTGCCCAACCAGTCTACATGTGTTTTGTGGACTTGGAGAAGGCATTCGACCGTGTCCCTCGGGAAGTCCTGTGGGGAGTGCTCAGAGAGTATGGGGTATCGGATTGTCTGATTGTGGTGGTCCACTCCCTGTACGATTGGTGTCAGAGCTTGGTCCGCATTGCTGACGGTAAGTCAGACACGTTTCCAATGAGGGTTGGACTCCGCCAAAGCTGCCCTTTGTCACCGATTCTGTTCATAACTTTTATGGACAGAATTTCTAGGCGCAATCAAGGCGTTGAGGGGATCTGGTTTGTTGGCTGCAGGATTAGGTCTCTGCTTTTTGCAGATGATGTGGTCCTGATGGCTTCATCTGGCCAGGATCTTCAGCTCTCACTGGATCGGTTCGCAGCCGAGTGTAAAACGACTGGGATGAGAATCAGCACCTCCAAATCCGAGTCCATGGTTCTCGCCCGAATAAAAGGGTGGAGTGCCATCTCCGGGTTGGGGAGGAGACCCTGACCCAAGTGGAGGAGTTCAAGTACCTCGGAGTCTTGTTCACGAGTGAGAGAAGAGTGGATCGTGAGATCGACAGGTGGATCGGTGCGGCGTCTTCAGTAATGCGGACGCTGTATCGATCCGTTGTGGTGAAGAAGGAGCTGAGCCAGAAGGCAAAGCTCTCAATTTACCGGTCGATCTATGTTCCCATCCTGACCTATGGTCATGAGCTTTGGGTTATGACCGAAAGGACAAGATCACAGGTACAAGCGGCCGAAATGAGTTTCCTCCACCGGGTGGTGGGGCTCTCCCTTAGAGATAGGGTGAGAAGCTCTGTCATCCAGGAGGAACTCAAAGTAAAGCCGCTGCTTCTCCACATCGAGAGGAGCCAGATGAGGTGGTTCGGGCATCTGGTCAGGATGCCACCCGAACGCCTCCCTAGAGAGGTGTTTAGGGCACGTCTGACCGGTAGGAGGCCACAGGGAAGACCCAGGACACGTTGGGTAGACCATGTCTCCCGGCTGGCCTGGGATCTTTCGGGAAGAGCTGGACGAAGTGGCTGGGGAGAGGGAAGTCTGGACTTCCCTGCTTAGGCTGCTGCCCCCGTGACCTGACCCTGGATAAGCGGAAGAAGATGGATGGATGGATATTCAAAGTATCTAAAGTTTAAACTTAATTTAAATGTAAATGAATCATAATTATAATGTTGCAGTAAAAAAGTCATAAGAAAAAGTGTGCTCTTACAGGACTGACCTTGTATCTGTAGAATGGTAATTTTATGAGAGATTGGAAATAGTACATGGATAAATGAACATTTCTCCAAGTGAAATTAAAATAGGCGAGGCCGATCTTAAGCTGCACAAACCATGAAATACTAATTATACAAAGTGACACGTGTTGTAATTTTCCATGAATTAAGTTGTAATATTTAGTATAGTAGATTCTCCAGTAATCAAGGGATAATATTTTGAGGAAAAATGCAAAAAAATAGTACTTATAAAATAACAAACATATGTTATGAGTCTTATTTTTTACAGAAAGAAAAAGCTTGAACTCGATCAGAAAAAGAATAAATTTTTTCACAAAGTGGTATGAGAACAGAGTAGAAATAGTAGATGAACACATTTATAAAGTCATTCTCAATTATTAAAATGATCGCTTTTCCCACCTATTACATAATGACATGACAAGCGGTAGGAAATGGATGGATGGATGTTTTTATATTCCCACTACGTATTGACTTGCATAAATGCAACAAAAGGGAGTAAAATACAAGGTGGACAGTGCCTCTAGTGGTCAAACTTTGTTACCGTGGTCGTATTGTTGGTTTATTTTTTTAATTGTTGGTTTATTATTATTGACTTGTATTTTTTTTCAGGCCTTCAGAAAGTTCCTGCCACTGTTCGACCGCGTGCTGGTGGAGCGTCTCACCGCCGAGACGGTGACCAAGGGCGGCATCATGCTGCCAGAGAAGGCCCAGGGCAAAGTGCTGCAGGCCACAGTGGTGGCTGTCGGACCCGGTTCTGTCAATCAAGTGAGAATGTTGCTCTGGGTCTTGTCCGCGTCAGCTGTGGTTAGAAATACAAATATATATATATATTTGTTCTTCCAGAAAGGACACGTACTGCCAAACAGCGTGAAGGTTGGAGAGAAGGTCCTCCTACCAGAATACGGTGGTACTAAAATCAGTCTGGATGATAAGGTATAATGCACCCCTTTCTTGTTTTCCCAAAATGTCTGCTTCAGTACTTGATCTTCTTCTTCCGCCCATATAGGACTACTTCCTGTTCCGTGATGGTGACATCCTGGGTAAATATGTGGAATAAGTCAACATATGGAAAAAGTCATCCCCTTCCCACCTCGAGAGAAGAAATCATGTTGTTTTTTTTATGTTGTATCAACTGTAAATAATTCAAACCACATTTTGTTACAATAATAAAAGATTGTCATTGATGTTCGCCTCCATGTATGCTGCCTTTCCTTATCTTTATTTCTGTGTTAATTCACTTTCAAAACAAGCAATTTATGCTGCAGAATGTGTTGAGACAAAGATGATTTAGTAGCAAAAAACATTGGAAAAAGTTCTGACTTGACAGTTTACAAATAAGCAAACGGCATTGGTCCGTAACACAAGTCATATTTTTTCAATATTTAAAACAAAAAAGGTACATTAGCTTGAATGATGACATTTCAAGTAGTCCAGTTACAGTGTTGTAATTCACAGGTAGATTAAGCTCGTCAAAATAGGTAATATTTTCAAGTAAAGTAATCAATAGGGCTGCGAATCTTTGGGTGTCCCACGATTCGATTCAATATCGATTCTTGGGGTCACCATTCGATTCAAAATCGATTTTTTTTTTTTTCAATTCAACGCGATTCTCAATTCAAAAACGATATTTTCCCGATTCAAAACGATTTTCTATTCATTCAATACATAGGATTTCAGCAGGATCTACCCCAGTCTGCTGACATGCAAGCAGAGTAGTAGATTTTTGTAAAAATAAAAGCTTTTATAATTGTAAAGGACAATGTTTTATCAACTGATTGCAATAATGTAAATTTGTTTTAACTATTAAATGAACCAAAAATATGACTTATTTTATCTTTGTGAAAATATTGGACACAGTGTGTTGTCAAGCTTATGAGATGCGATGCAAGTGTAAGCCACTGTGACACTATTGTTCTTTTTTTTTTTTTTATAAATGTCTAATAATGTAAATGAGGGATTTTTAATCACTGCTATGTTGAAATTGTAACTAATATTGATACTGTTGTTGATAATATTCATTTTTGTTTCACTACTTTTGGTTTGTTCCGTGTTGTATTTGTGTCTCCTCTCAATTGCTCTGTTTATTGCAGTTCTGAGTGTTGCTGGGTCGGTTTGGTTTTGGAATTGGATTGCATTGTTATGGCCCTAGTGTGTGAATGTAAGTGAGAATGTTGAGCAGGATGAGGTGGCGACTTGTCCAGGGTGTACCCCGTTTTCCGCCCGATTGTAGCTGAGATAGGCTCCAGCGCCCACCGTGACCCCGAAGGGAATAAGCGGTAGAAAATGGATGGATGGATGGATTATTAAAAAAATAAATAAAAAATCGATTTTTTTAAAATGAGAATCGATTCTGAATCGCACAAGGTGAGAATCGCGATTCGAATTCGAATCTATTTTTCCCCACACCCCTAGTAATCAAACTGTAAATAATGAAAAAGCATTGTAGTGACGTCATTTCGATGCCATATCTCCAGTATCGGTGTTGGGGCTTGTGTTGTGAAGTTATGGTACAACACCGCGGCTGGCCTACATCCGGGTATTTTGTCGAGATGGTCATGGCGGAGGGGACTGCAGTTCTCAGGAGGAATCGGCCTGGAACCAAGGCGAAGGTACGTTTTGAGCCGCCGGGGAGGATTATATATGGCTTAAAACGAACAACCGACTCAACGTGCTTCATAACCGTTCGACTGGAGTTGTTTTACCGCCTGTCTTTGGTGGAATTTGTCGGTCACGGACTTCGATGCAGAGAGGGCCCCGAGCTCGCCAACCTTAGCATTGGCTCCGTCTACTTGCTGGAGTTACTCCTTCGTCTATAACATCTAACGAGTGTAACATGTTGTAAGTTAAACAAGAATAAGTCGCAATTAAACGTTGTTGTTGTTTTACCGACATAAAAACCGCGTCTGGGTGTGTTAGTTCTGCAGGAAGCAGTCCTAGCCCATTAGCTAGCTTCAAGCTAGCTTGGTAGTCGTGAGTCATGGTCGAACGTAAACACAACATTCATCAGTCAACCCATTTCAATATTTACATCGCTCATTGCTTCAGTTTCACATTTGTCAGCATTTATTTTTTATTTTTGGGATTCTAACACGCCATTTCCCCCTATGTGTAGGACTTCTACAACTGGCCGGATGAGTCATTCGAAGAGATGGACAGCACCCTGGCGGTTCAACAGGTGTGTATGCATATAGATGTATGTTTGTATGTGTGGACATGCTACACTTTTACAGAACTACTTCAAATAGCGTGTTTATATTTGACAAAAAAAGGTTGGCCAACAACGTTTATTTTTCTTTTTAGGTTATATATGCATTCACTAGTTACGAGACAGCAGTGACGTGCAGTCACTAGAGATAGGTGAGGCCGGGCCTCACCTGCCATCATGGAAAGAAAAAAAAAAGTAAAAAGAAAAAAAAAATTAAATTGTTATGTGTCCAGTGATTATACTATAAAGTTATTTTCCATTTAACTTCACCAGTTTTAGTTTATTTTTATTCAAAATCGCTGAATTTTCACGTTTGCCGTTCAAATACTGAGAAGAGATGGTGCGGTGAACAGCAGCCAGTTGAGGCACGTCACTCAGTGCCGCAACATGGATTGCGCAATGACTCGGCTAACTGCTGGCCTGCTGTGCAGTGAGACTGTATTGCTATATGAACTATATTATACATTTCCATAGTTTAGTTAGCTGAGGTATATAATGTACAGTGTATTTTGTCAACAACTGTATGTGTATTTCTTGTGCTGAGCGGTCATAAAACGGCTGCAAAAGACGCACTGTGTGAGGCTCGCCTCTTGCACCCCCGCCGTAGAATTGTTATATCAACTAAAGCCCACACTTAAACTTTCCACGTGCAAGATTGAATCCATCCATCCATCCATCCATCCGTCTTCTTCCGCTTATCCGAGGTCGGGTCGCGGGGGCAGCAGCCTAAGCAGGGAAGCCCAGACTTCCCTCTCCCCAGCCACTTCGTCCAGCTCTCCCCGTGGGACCCCGAGGCGTTCCCAGGCCAGCCGGGAGACATAGTCTTCCCAACGTGTCCTGGGTCTTCTCCGTGGCCTCCTACCGGTCGGACGTGCCCTAAACACCTCCCTAGGGAGACGCTCGGGTGGCATCCTGACCAGATGCCCGAACCACCTCATCTGGCTCCTCTCGATGTGGAGGAGCAGCGGCTTTAAAAAAATTATTTCATAAGAAGCCAAAAAGTGCAAAAACAATAATGTTGGTGTTGGAGGAGTTGTGAATGACTGCAGGGACACAACATTAGATACACCTGCAGACTGCAGGTGTACCTAATTCACAACTCCTCCAACACGAACATTATTGTTTTTGCACTTTTTGGCTTCTTATTAAATAACTTTTGTAACCTATTTTCATGGGCTTTCCTCTTTGTGATGTTAAGTTCCTGTTATGCGCTGTTATACAGTATATACCTTGAGCTCTTATTTTGAAGGCGCTAAGAGCGGAAGTGATGTCACGTTGCGGAGGTTTTTGAAAGAAGGTAAATAAAGTGGTCCTTGTGTAAACTGGAGCCTCCGTGTTTGTTATTTTGTAGTTTCATACAGTATAGGCGACATTTATAAACCCTCGGTTACACTTTTTTAAATAGATTCAATCTTGCACGTGGAAAGTTTAAGTGAGGGCTTTAGTTGCGGCGCATGGACTTAATTTCTAAGTAAAGGTAAGACCATAATAACGTTTTTTTTATTAAATGTGCTTTTTTGTGTGCTACAGTTTGTATGTGTAAAGTTAAAGTTAAGTTAAAGTACCAATGATTGTCACACGCACACTAGGTGTAATGAAATTTGTCCTCTGCATTTGACCCATCCCCTTGATCACCCCCTGGGAGGTGAGGGGAGCAGTGGGCAGCAGCGGCGCCGCGCCTGGGAATCATTTTTGGTGATTTAACCCCCAATTCCAACCCTTGATGCTGAGTGCCAAGCAGGGAAGAATGCTGGTATGAGCTTTTAAACATAACCCGTTAACTGCTGCCAATCAAATGGTGAATAAGATACTCTTTAGGGTTCATATGTTTGTAAATCTGACTGTGATGAAGTCAGTGCCTCACCAGCCATCAACCTCACCGCACGTCACTGCGAGACAACATTTCTATAAAACACTCACATTGTGCTGTGAATCTTTGATAACACTTTTGGAGCAGAGAGACCTTCTCATTTCTGTCACAACTCAGATGGAAGAGTGAATGTGATGCTGAAGTAGGGCTGGGCGATATATCGATATACCGTATTTTTTGGAGTATAAGTCGCACCGGAGTATAAGTCGCACCTGCCGAAAATGCATAATAAAGAAGGAAAAAAACATATATAAATCGCACTGGAGCCCGGCCAAACTATGAAAAAAACTGCGACATATAGTCCGAAAAATACGGTACTCGATATATTGCGGGTTTGTCTCTGTGCGATATAGACAATGACTATATCGTGATATTCGAGTATATGTTCTCACGCAGTTGCTTTTAGCTGCGGGCATTACACTACAGGCTCTTCTCACTCTTTCTCGTCTCTCCTTCTCACGGAGACATAAACAAGTGCACCTTCTTACATACGTCACATACGTATACGCCCTCGCGGAGCAGAGAGGTAGCAGCATGGGTAACGTTAGAATAGAATAGAAAGTACTTTATTGATCCCTGGGGGAAATTCAGCAATGCTGTGGTGCGAGTGGTACTACGAGAGAAAGAAGGTGCGAATTTGGTAACAAATGAAGGAAGAATTAATTCCCAAGAAAAACAGCACAGGGTCCATCGTCTGGCGGTGGTTTGGCTTCAAGTGGGAATATGTCACATACGTATACGCCCTCGCGGAGCAGAGAGGTAGCAGCATGGGTAACGTTAGAATAGAATAGAAAGTACTTTATTGATCCCTGGGGGAAATTCAGCAATGCTGTGGTGCGAGTGGTAATACGAGAGAAAGAAGGTGCGAATCTGGTAACAAATGAAGGAAGAATTAATTCCCAAGAAAAACAGCACGGGGTCCATCGTCTGGCGGTGGTTTGGCTTCAAGTGGGAATATGTCGAACAGACAACCGTTATTTGTCAAGTGTGGGGCAAAAGCGTTGCTACAAAAAGTAGCATTACTGCTAATATGTAGCATCATTTGAAAAGTCACCTGCTAGAGAATGAAGAGTGCTTGAAACTCCGCATGTCAACATCTCCGTTCGGTGCCACACCCACAAAATGCCGAGGCAACCATTTCCACATCAACACCATATGAAAAAAAAAAACGACATAAGGAGATAACGTCCGCCGGAACCTACCACATAGCGAAGGACATACCCTGTTTGATTTCCTATTATGCAGCTCATTTTTATTTGACAGTTATTGAAATATCTTGTGTGACATCATGCACAAAAGTGCACTTTATTTGTTTTAAACTATTGTAGTGGCGTTCTGTACAAAAAGTGCACTTTCATTTAGTGTTGTTTTGATTTGTCATCTTAGTGACATCATGCACAAAAGTGCACTAATAGCTTGTTTTAAAATGTCTCTGACAATCTTGCACTTTCTGTTTTGAAATGACATGAATGTTTGTGCCACTGCTTAATAACTATTTAATTAATAAATACAGTTTTGGTCAATTGACTTAGTTGTGATTTCCCTCTCTGCATGAAAGTTTGAAATGAGCATATATTAATGCAGTATGAAGAAGAATGTTTTAATGTAGACACATAGAATCATCATACTGCTGTGATTATATGCATCAAGTGTTCATTCAAGGCTAAGGCAAAATATCAAGATATATATCCTGTATCGCGATATGGCCTAAAAATATCGAGATATTAAAAAAAGGCCATATCGCCCAGCCCTACGCTGAAGACGTCTACGCAGTCCACCAATATTTTTTTTTGTATGGATCAAAATACTGGACCACAACAGTCATGCCAACATTTACACTTTCAGTACACATTTTGACCCTTAAAAACATTAACATTAAAAACATTAAAGTACCAATGATTGTCACACACACACACACACACACACACACTAGGCTTGGTGAAATTTGTCCTCTGCATTTGACCCATCCCATCCCCGTGTTCACCCCCTGGGAGCATTAGGCAGCAGCGGTGCCGAACCCGGGAATCGTTTTTGGTGATTTAACCCCCAATTCCAACCCTTGATGCTGAGTGCAAAGCAGGGAGGTAATGGGTCCCATTTTTATAGTCTTTGGTATGACTCGGCTGGGGTTTGAACTCACAACCTACCGATCTCAGGGCACACACTCTAACCGCTAGGCCACTGAGTAGTAGTAAAAAGGCTTGTTTGCTAAGTGAGTTTGCTGAGTATGAGGTTGTTTCAGATGCTGCTGCTGCGGCTTGTTGTGAAAATCCAGTTTTGCAGCCTCTTCTATAGCGTCTTGGAAAGTTCTGGATCCAATCCAATCCACTTTATTTATGTACCTCTAGCACATTTAAACAACAAAAATGTTTCCAAAGTGCTGCACAACAATATTAAAAACAATATTCAAATATCCTTAGCTCCACCAATGACTGAATAAAAACCGCTAGGCCACTGAGTAGTAGTAAAAAGGCTTGTTTGCTAAGTGACTTTGCTGAGTATGAGGTTGTTTCAGATGCTGCTGCTGCGGCTTGTTGTGAAAATCCAGTTTTGCAGCCTCTTCTAAAGCGTCTTGGAAAGTTCTGGATCCAATCCAATCCACTTTATTTATATACCGCTAGCACATTTAAACAACAAAAATGTTTCCAAAGTGCTGCACAACAATATTAAAAACAATATTCAAATATTCTTAGCTCCACCAATGACTGAATAAAAACAAAAAATAAATAAATATAAAAATAAATATGATTAAAAACGAGTTTAAAGGGTAAAACCAATTAAAACAGTAAATAGAAATCTAAATAAATAAAAAAAAACACAGAGAACCACACAACTCACGTAGTGTTAAAAGCCAAAGAATATGTTTCCTTTTGATTAAAATCAGGAGTAACTGTACAACAAACTTCTTCCTTGGAAACGACAAACAATATTGTCAGTAGCTGCTGTCATAAATTAGCTTGAATTTTGCTTTCATATCTCCCCTTTTTTCTTACGTTTTTTTCCAGTGGCCCCCAATGAGAAAGCTTATTTATTGGTAAATGATGTTATTAGAGATTCACCCGATTATCAGCGCCGGTACTTGGCATATTGACTGATATCGGTATCTGCCTTTTTTTTACAACGACAATAGACCTACCATACTTTCCAGACTACAGACCGCACCAGGATTTAAGCCCCTCCCACAAAATTTTAGAAGAAAAATTTTTTTTTTCACATATTAGCCTCACCGGACTATAAGCCGCAAATATATACGCTGTGAAATAAGTTATTTACACATAAATATTTTGTAAATGTTTATTTACATACCTTAATTGTTTTCAAACAGTTCCTTTAAAACGGCTGATCAAACAAAACAGAACTCATCGTCATGGACCCACTAGCTGCGGAAGCTAGTTCTCCAATCAGCTAAACAGACTCAATAACTCCACGGTGACGTTTTGGTGAATTTATTGAGGAATTTGTGGAACTGAAACAATACAAAAGGACTGCCGTTGTAAGTTAGTAATACTAACACAGACACGTGTAAATGTGTTAATGGTTTAGCTAATGCTAACGACGCTAGCTTTATACCATTACAATAGTAAAATAACACACCTACAGACATCACACATGGGACAGTTTAGTACCGTATTTTCCGCACTATAAGGCGCACCTAAAAACCACAATTTTTCTCAAAAGCTGACAGTGCGCCTAATAACCCGGTGCGCTTTATTACGATTCATTTTCATAAAGTTTCGGTCTCGCAACTTCGGTAAACAGCCGCCATCTTTTTTCCCGGTAGAACAGGAAGCGCTTCTTCTTCTACGCAAGCAACCGCCAATGAAAGCACTCGCCCCCATAGAACAGGAAGCGCTTCACCCGCCCCCATAGAACAGGAAGCGCTTCACCCGCCCCCGGAAGAAGAAGAAAAAACGCGCGGATATCACCGTACGTTTCATTTCCTGTTTACATCTGTAAAGACCACAAAATGGCTCCTACAAAACGATCCGGTTCATAAAAAGACGCAATCTCTCCATCCGCACACGGATTACTACCGTATTTCACAGCAACTGAACCGCACTGTGGAACGGGAGCACGTACGGTGAATATTCGCTCCACAGGGAATGAGAAGTCATCCTTCACTGTGGTTCTAGCTTGCCATGCTAACTTCCACCCATCCAAAAGAGACCTTTCCAGCCGGCGTCATCATAAAAGCTAACTCGAAGGGATGGATGGATGAAGAAAAGATGAGCGAGTGGTTAAGGGAAGTTTACGCGAAGAGGCCGGGTGGCTTTTTTCACACAGCTCCGAAGGCGAACACACCTTCACTAAGACGGGCAGATAGCGCCGGTCGACATACGCCAACATCTGCCAGTGGATCGTAAATGCCTGGGCAGATAGTTTCGGTCACAACTGTGGTCCGACCTTTCCGGAAGGCAGGATTCACAGAACTGCTGGACAACAGTGACACTGACTCCGGTGACTTCGACGAGACGGAACCGGCCATTTTGGATCCCGTATTCGCCCAACTTTTCAATTCGGACACCGAAGACGAAGAATTCGAAGGATTTACGAATGAAGAATAACTTCAGAAGGTGAGCGCTATGTTTATTTTGTGTGTTGTGACATTAACGTTCGAGCAACATTATGTTGCTATTGTTCTACACCATTTTGAATTTTACTATGTTTGTGATTGCACATTTGCGTACATTTTGGGACAGAGTTGTTAGAACGCTGGTTTTCAATATATTATTAAAGTTTGACTGAACTATCTGACTGTTTTTTTGACATTCACTTTAGCGCAGCGTTTTTTTGACATTCACTTTAGCGCAGCGTAGGCGCGGCTTTTAGTCCGGGGCGGCTTATTGGTGGACAAAATTATGAAATATGTAATTCATAGAAGGTGCGGCTAATAATCCGGTGCGCCTTATAGTGCGGAAAATACGGTAAGTAAGAATTTTTTCAGTAATATTGTAAAACTTACAAACGTTGCTTGGAGTGATGAATGAAGAAACCATACGAGTAGAAACGCTATGGACAACTAGGAAGACGGAACAGCACTTGTACTTTCGGTTCAAAACTCCAGAACAGAAGAGCACTGCAGCACCTGCAGTGAGCGAACTCGTCCAAAAGCACAAACAATAACATCGCCTATTCGGTGTCTTTGCTTGCTTTTTATAAAACTATTTGCTTTATGGCCGTCAGCGGGGAAACAAATCCATAAATTAGCCGCACCGTTTTATAAGTCGCAGGGTTCAAAGCGTAGGAAAAAAGTAGCGGTTTGTAGTGCGGAATTTACTGTACATCAGCAGATACAATATATACACGTATGTTATCAGTATTTAGTATATAAAATGTGATCAGTGAAGTAGGTAATAAGCATCAGCCCTTTTTTTTTCACCGCAGCGGCCCCGCCAACTGACCCCTCCCCCACAACCCTTCCCTCCCTCCTGCTGTGCTGGTCGCTTTTCCAGTACGTCTCTTCTGCTTAACTGTAAAAACTTCCATTTTTGCGGTGAAATCCAGTTTTTGTCCTTCTTACCCGGCGTCTTCCCTGTGCCGTTGTGTTTGCTTTCACAACTGCAGCGATGGCGTCTGTCTGCAACACTCGGAGCGTGGGCTCATTAAAGGAGCGCCGCAGGGTTCATGTTCCGTGATCCACTCAAATAATGTGACAGAGATGGATGGACATGAAGAAGATACCTCTGCTAAAAATCCAAATTTTGTGTAAATATCTTGAGAAATAGGAGACTTATTGAATATGTGAATAAAAGCAGGCATCATCTGACACATTCTCATACTTTCTGTAACATCCAGGCAGAAATGATGTCAGTCAGCTTGAAAAATGTCTCACCTATAAACTTTGTGAAAGAGCCCAGAATTATTTCCATTTAAATGTCAGCAATATTTCAAAGTTTCTCACGAGGCAACCTTACAATGTAATAAATCTATAAAATGGTGTAAAAAAAATAGTACCGTATTTTTCGGACTATTAAGTCGCAGCTTTTTTTTCATAGTTTGGCCGGGGGTGCGACTTGTACTCAGGAGCGACTTATGTGTGGAATTATTAACACATTAGCGTAAAATATCAAATAATATTATTTAGCTCATTCACGTAAGAGACTAGACGTATAAAATTTCATGGGATTTAGCGATTAAGAGTGACAGATTGTTTGGTAAACGTATAGCATGTTCTATATGTTATAGTTATTTGAATGACTCTTACCATAATATGTTACGTCAACATACCAGGCACCTTCTCAGTTGGTTATTTATGCCTCATATAACATACACTTATTCAGCCTGTTGTTCACTATTCTTTATTTATTTTAAATTGCCTTTCAACTGTCTATTCTTGGTGTTGGCTTTTATCAAATACATTTCCCCCCAAAAATGCGACTTATACTCCGAAAAATACGGTAGATAGCAAGTTATTGTGATGTAGAGAAATCCCATATTTTTATCAATTTTCCCAGTAGATTTCCCATATTTTGAAATACAAATCTTGATGCTCCTCTTAAACACACATAATAAAAGTTTTTGTGAAATCCCCTTTTGGTTTTTGCTGCTAAATTAACCACAACATTATGTCGCTGCTGGTCCGATGTTTCGTTAAAAATAATGTTAAAAAAAATGACTTGTCCAGCTCTTTACTGACATGTTCTATTCATGTTTAAATAACATTTACTGCAAATGAAACGAAGGCTCCAAATTGACTACTAACAATCGGTATTGGCCCTGAAAAAACATATGGGTCGATCTCCAGTTATGATTAGGGATGATTTTTGATAAGAAATTATCGAGTTCGAGCCCATTATCGAATCCTTTTATCGAACCGATTCCGTATCGATTCTCTTATCGAATCCAGATAGGTTGTTGTATATGGAAAAAAACACAATATTTGGTTTAACAAAAGCTCACTTTTATTTTATAAGAAAAAAAATAAATATTGACTGTTACGCCCCTAAAAAAAAAAAAATATTGACTGTTGTTACCCAAAGTATATTAGGTGGGATTTTTCAGAAAAACAAATATATACAGTAACACAAAAACAACCTGTCTCTGTGATCACTATAGGTGTATAAATAATAATATAGTGTTAAATAAAATCAGTCCCTTGGGGACAAAACTGAAAATAATACAGCTCTCTAAAAAGTGCACTTATGCTACTATTGAAACATACTAACTACACACACTATGACACTAAGAACACCACAGTCATCAATCAACAATTCTTCCCCCCTTACATGAGAGCGAAGCCTGGCAATAATTGCATATTGCCTGTTCTGCCCTCACTATACGAGTTGAGGTTATACAGCTTGGCAGACAGCTAACAAACAATCCACAGCAGATGAATCCATTTAGGCTCTTTATTGTTGTTGATCTTGCTTTGTCTTTTCCTATCTTTACTTTTGTCTTGCACTGGACTGGTTTTTTTTGTTTTAAACTGAATATATAAGTTATGTGATTCAATTAACATACTGAAATGTAATACACAATATGTAAATATTAGCTTCACACAACTACACAGTACTATCATCAAACAAATACTTCTGAGTGTTGAAACTATTTTGATGGTGGAAATATACGACTGGCAGCCATTTTAAGTCCTCAAAACATCCATTGAAACAGTGCACAAAAATCGTTTTTCAATAAACATCTTAGTATCAAACTTAACCACGTTCCACCTTAATATTGAGTTACATAAACAAGTTAAACAGTTTACTTACAGACTTATCTTTTCCAAGGCTTGCAAGAGCTAACACAACTTGTCTACTTCTCAATTGTCTTAACCCAGAAGTGCCCAAACTAATGACGCGTAGTATTTTCATATCGCCACAAGGTGTCAGTAAGAGTCTACAATCAAATGGGCATAACATTGCAGGTCCCACAGGGCATTTCCTGTACTGGGAAGGGATTTGTTCCCAGGGATTCGAATAAAGAACCAACTCTTTTTCTTTACTATAGTGGCCTCGATAACGGGAACCGGTTCTCAAAAAGGGATTCGAGTCCTTGGAATCGGTTCTTTTCTTATCGAACAACCGGGAGAACAGATTTCGAACATCATCCCTAGTTATGATAGGTTTAATAATGACTGGCTGCCCTTGTTTGTTTTATTGTCACCAAAACATCTCGCCGTGAACAAGCTCCGCTTTAACGAGGCTTGATGTGCACCTATTGTCTTACAGTACATCCAGCAGAACATCCGCTCAGATTGCTCCAACATAGACAAAATCCTGGAGCCTCCGGAGGGTCAGGATGAGGGCGTGTGGAAGTATGAGCACCTAAGGTATGAAAATGTGCGACTACAGTTTTCATTTGCTTACTTAAGAGGGTTTTATTTGTGTTGTCTGATTTGTGTTCTGTCGATTTGTAGACAATTTTGCCTGGAGCTCAACGGACTAGCGGTCAAACTGCAGGTAGGTGCACCCTCTACTGGTTAGCTTGGTGCCAAGTAGTAACAAAGTGTACTTACAGACAACATTGTTCTGCTTAATAAATACCTGGCGTGGAAACAGCAGTTCAGAAAACCCAGTCGGAGTCATATTTACACACAGGACTGCAATCCAGTGAAATTTTTACTTGGGTTATAGCTATTGGCTGTTCTAGATCTTAGTCTGATTTTCATAATTGGCCATGACGCATGTGTAGAGAGAAGAATAACCTTGTGAGAGACAGAAAGTGAACAAAAACAAAATACAACTACAATTGAACTTTGTTTCAGTTTTTTTATGTGATTTTTGAGAGGAAGGAGGGCCCCACAGCAGCACCCACTGCTCCTTGAAAAGAGCGATACGGGTCTTCCTGTCATTCTCCAAAACCACTAGAGAATTTGCAAGATTTGTCACTATTCGCTTCTTTTAAAAGTCTTTAGAAAGGTCTAAAGTACTCAAGAAATATGGTGACAAACCCCCACTAAGTTAGCAAAGTTGGTCCTTCCTGCTACATCTTCTTATTCTCCGGCAGGCCAAGTCAGTGCGCATGAGCTCTGTTAAGATGTTGGCTAAGAAGTTACGATGCAAACCGTCACCATCAAAGGGTAGCTCCAAATCTATTTGTGCAGCCCACCACAAATATATGAATGTATATGAGGGCAACACTGAAGGAGCCATATTTTGGTGGTAGGGCTGGGCGATACGGCAAAAACCGTATCACTATATAACAGTTTTTCATTGGTCGATATCAATAATTATTGATATTTTTTATGACCTCTGGAAAATTAGGACCAGGAGAAAAATATATTGAATGAAAAAAAAAAATGTTTTAAATGTCACCTTCCGCTGATTATAATCTCCTCAGCTGTCAAGGCAGAAAGGAAAGGAAATGTCAACACAAGCATGGAAAAAACTCAATGTAAACAAAATTGTAAAATAACATTGAACACTTAACAATAAACACTTAAAACAAAGGTGCACAAAAAAGGAATATGTAAGAAAGGATTAAAGTGTAACAAATAAGTGCAAACTGTGGAAATGTTAACATAGAGAAAATAACTATTTTCTGCAGCTTTAGTGCCAGGAAGTTACAGCTGTGCTCTAAAGGGTGAGCACGGCCAAGGTGGTGTGGTATTACCGGTCTTGGTGGGGACGAGCGCCTTGCATAATTTAGAGATCACATTGGTCTGACTACGGTTCGTTTAAAAAAAAAAAAGAAAAAGAAAAACTGTCCAGGTGACTTTTCCTGTTTTATCCACAATTTCTTAATTTTTACTTTCTCTTCTCACTCCATGCAAGACAACAAGGGGGCGCAACCCAACCTGATATTTGATACTGTCACCTGATTGGCTGTTAGCGTGTCCCTCCCACTGATCAGTGATTACTTTCTGTGTTGCTCGGTTACCAGAGAGCGAGTGCCTTTGTTCATGCAACCCAACTTGCTTTGCAACTTCCGTTTTCCTCAGGCGAAGAAGAAAAAAAACATTTCATCAAACGCATTTTTTATTAATATTTATTACTTGTCTTATCACGATATATATTGATATTGTTTTATCGCCCATCCTTATTTCGTACCTGATATAAAGAAAAAAACCTCTTATTTAATATATAGGATTATAGATAGAGATGTCTGATAATGGCTTTTTTGCCGATATTTGATATTCCGATATTGTCCAACTCTTAATTACCGTTTCCGATATCAACCGATACCGATATATACAGTTGTGGAATTAACACATTATTATGCCTAATTTTGTTGTGATGCCCCGCTGGATGCATAACCACCGATAGGTTTTCCAAGATAAATCAACATGGCACTATCATATTTATTATTGAAGTCACAAAGTGCTTTTTTTTTTTTAACATGCCTCAAAACAGCAGCTAGGAATTTGGGACATGCTCTCCCTGAGACCCACTACAACTATGGGAAGTACTATACTTTGACTTTCACAAAGTGCATTATTTTTAATTTTTTTTAAACATGCCTCAAAACAACAGCTACAAAAACAATGAAGGCACACAGCTTCAGTCCAGAGTATACTAGAGTCATAAAGTCAACAATAACATAGTCATCCTTTAGTGCAAGACTGCCTGGCATACTGTATAGCAGGAAATTATCAACTGAGCTCAATCTGCCCTGCTCTAACGTATTTGTATGAGTAACACAAATGTGCTGCAAGCTAGTGGTGAGTGCTTGAAGTGGCCTACCAGTCAGTCAGAGCTTCTGAAATGCTGCGTTGAGATAGGGGTGGTTTTTGTTGTATGTTTGTTTTTTCTCGGCTGAGTCTTTAAGCGACAACTGTGTGGTACTACTTTTTTTCACTGTTTGATTTTCATCCATCTTCCGCTTGTATTCATCGTGTATCTCCTTATGATTCTTAAAGAGGTGGGAGATCAAATTGCTCGTCATTGCAAATTGCCAGTTTTTTATCCGTCAGAGACACTTTAAAATAATCCCAAACCATGTCGTTAGTCAGTCACTGAGCGAGCTGGCTTGTTAGCCAGGCTACAGCACCGGCAACAACACACTCTTTGTTGTTGTTATGCTGCGCTCGCGGCGGTTTGATGAGGTCATCAAGCGTCGCCAGTAAACTTCTCATGCTGATGTCGTGCTGCAATTCCTGTGCTGTGTGTGGGAGAGGGGAGGGGCAGCTGACTGGGAGACGCAACTGCTCTGTATTTCTCATAAATTTTACTTTTTGATACCGATAATTTCCGATATTACATTTTAAAAGCATTTATCGGCCGGTAATATTGGCAGTCCGATATCATCGGACATCTCTAATTATAGATAATGAAATTAAGGACTATAGTTTTCTTGGATTATTTTTTTGTTTAAGTATTTGAGTGTCCAGCGGGATTAATGGGACATTAAAAAATGTGTTGCATAATGAGTTTCCCTAATAATTTTAGGATTTTTAAATAAACAAATATTTACAATAAAAACTTATGGAGGGAAAACCCCCCAAAAAAATTTAAGTACATTTGTCTTCCTATTTTATGTAAATAATACATAACAGGTGTGTTAAAAGGGCGTTGCGATGCATACCTCCACCTGCTGTACGGAGTTGTAATAAAATAATAAAATAAACTACTTTCACAGACAGTCCCATTATAATGTGTTTATGACTGAGGGTGCCAAATACATTTGTGGGGTCCGGAACTAAAAAAAAAAAAAAAAAATGTATAGGAAGTGCTGTTATTAAAGATAATATTCAACAAAATAACAGACAGAGCTTTATTTATCCTCTTAGTCAAGGACATTTAGTCAGTTGTTCCCTTGCACGCAGAGCGAGTGCCATCCAGACACCTGCACCCAGATGACAGCCACCGAGCAGTGGATCTTCCTATGCGCTGCCCACAAGACCCCTAAAGAGGCAAGTCCCAGGCACTGTCTTCCCAGACACGACTCCTTTTCCCAATCTCTGTCCCCTGCTCGGCGTTGATTGTGTTTTCGTTTTCGTTGACAGTGCCCCGCCATCGACTACACCAGGCACACGCTGGACGGAGCTGCCTGCCTTCTCAACAGCAACAAATACTTCCCCAGCAGGTTAGTCGCGTCCTTCACGTCACTTCTTCACACAACAGCAGCACGTTTCAGCGTTTTTATCGTCGCCGGCAGGGTGAGCATCAAGGAGTCGTCAGTGGGCAAGCTGGGCTCGGTGTGTCGTCGCATCTACAGGATATTCTCCCACGCCTACTTCCACCACCGCCAGATATTCGACAAGTATGAGGTGCGTACGCTCCCAAAATGGCCGTTGGCAGCGCCATTGTTTACTCATGCATAATTAAACATGTCGGAAACGTGGTAGGCAGAAGCGGACCCTATTCAATCCACGTTTCTGTGTTGTGTACCAGTGTAGCTGTTTTTACTCAAGGGAATGAAAATGTGTTTGTTAGTACAGATTGAGCTGGTGAAGAACTCAATGGAGGGGTCCCGATACAAATGTTTCACTTTCGATTACGATACCAAATGTGGCCGGTACAGATATTGATGCAGGACGATATCAGGAGGAATCATACATACTTTTTATAATTTTGTAGCGTGGAATGTTAGAAATGGTTTAATCAAGTGAAATTGGTTAAACAGAGTTTGATTGATTGATTGAAACTTTTATTAGTAGATTGCACAGTGCAGTACATATTCCGTAAAATTGATCACTAAATGGTATCACCCGAATAAGTTTTTCAACTTGTTCAAGTCGGGGTCCACTTAAATCAATTCATGATACAGATATATACTATCATTATAATACAGTCATCACACAAGATAATCATCAGAGTATGTACATTGAATTATTTACAATCCGGGGTGTGGGATGTGGAGGGGGAGGGTTTTGGTTGATATCAACACTTCAGTCATCAACAATTGCATCTTCAGAGAAATGGACATTGAAACAGTGTAGGTCTGACTTGGTAGGATATGTACAGCAAGTAGTGGACATAGAGAGAGAGATCAGAAAGCATAAGAATAAGTATCTACATTTGCTTATTTACATTTGATTATTTACAATCCGGGGAGGTGGGATGTGGAAGGGAGGGTGTTAGTTTAGGGTGGAAGTTTCCTGGAGGTGTTCTTTTAGTGCGGTTTTGAAGGAGGATAGAGATGCCCTTTCTTTTACACCTGTTGGGAGTGCATTCCATATTGATGTGGCATAGAAAGAGAATGAGTTAAAACCTTTTGTTAGATCGGAATCTGGGTTTAACGTGGTTAGTGGAGCTCCCCCTGGTGTAGGGTGTATTGTAGGTTTGAAAACGCTAACTTGTTCATTATTAACAGTCTGGAATGGACTTCTACTGTCTTTAAAGTGAAATAGAGTGGTAATTGTCTATACTGAGAGGCCAGAATAACTCATTAAGTTAAGATCATGAGGCAGTTGGTTGAATGATGCGGACACGTTTGATACTGGATATTTTCTAATAGCCTTGGACACTTTGAATGTGTAAGTAATATGCAATACGGCTGGGCGATTATTGCAAAATTAATAATCACAATTATTTTGATTATCAAAATCACAATTATTAACACGATTGTTCACTAGTATTTATTGTACCACCAAAATTCAACTTTGAATATATTGTGTATGATCCAGATATAAATCAGTAACAAATGAGCAAGTAAAAAAATCATAACACATTTGAATAAAAGCAATATGAAAAAAAAAAAGTTTTTCCGTTTTTAAAGTTTTTTTAAATTCCGTTTTTTTACCTTTTAGATAGATAGATAGGTCTTTATTGTCATTGCACAAGTACAACAAAACTTTTAGACTTATTTTACCACCATAGAGTGTGTGCTTTTTGTAATGTAATAACGTTTTGTTAATGTAAAAATCCTCACATTTATAGATGCACTACATCATTGGACAGTTTTGACCAGTATTTTAAGTCAAAGCATAATCATTTTGTAAATGTATCAATAGGTGTTTAAGTGTTGAAAGTACTTTTTTGAAACCATGATTTTGTGAGCACAGTCAGACCTTATGTCGAGCACAGCGCTGCTATTGTGAAGGGGAGGAGTGTGCTGCTGCTCTGAGCTATAAACTGACTAATTGAGGCAGTTAAAAAAAAAAAGAGAAAGAAATGAAAATCAGAACCTCTCAAGTTGCGACTGCTGTTTGTACATGGATCTTACATCGATGATGTCGTTCACAATAACACAAGCAGATGAAATGTGTTGTATGTGTATGGATTCTTCTAACTAGCTCTGCTTTGTAGTTTAGCCGCTGTTTCAAGTGGGCGTCGCCACATTGTTTAGTTCAGGGCAAAGAGGAAATATTGTTTACCTTTTTAAATGACTTCAATATCGGATGGGTACACCCCTATTATTGTTCAGTGATAATTACAGTGGCTATGTAAAAAAGTGGATAAAATAAACAATATTGCTTCTTGGAGACTGGCATAGACAAACACAGCTCATTACTATTAAAGTTACGGACACCCAAATGGCGCGTTTACTAAAAAACCCTTTGAAACTTTCTAAATTCTAGCATCAAAGCTAACACTTCCAATACACTTTTGTTGGACCTCCGAGATGTACAGCGGGGCAAAAAAGTATTTAGTCAGCCACCAATTGTGCAAGTTCTCCCACTTAAAATGATGACAGAGGTCTGTAATTTTCATCATAGGTACACTTCAACTGTGAGAGACAGAATTTGAAAAAAAAAATCCAGGAATTCACATTGTAGGATTTTTAAAGAATTTATTTGTAAATTATGGTGGAAAATAAGTATTTGGTCAATAACAAAAATTCAACTCAATACTTTGTTATTGCCAACAAAGGTTATATTACAGAGGTGAAACGATTACTATAGGTCTTTACCAGGTTTGCACACACAGTAGCTGGTATTTTGGCCCATTCCTCCATGCAGATCTTCTCGAGAGCAGTGATGTTTTGGGGCTGTCGCCGAGCAACACGGACTTTCAACTCCCTCCACAGATTTTCTATTGGGTTGAGGTCTGGAGACTGGCTAGGCCACTCCAGGACTTTCAAATGCTTCTTACGGAGCCACTCCTTCGTTGCCCGGGCGGTGTGTTTGAGATCATTGTCATGCTGGAAGACCCAGCCACGTTTCATCTTCAAAGCTCTCACTGATGGAAGGAAGTTTTGGCTCAAAATCTCACGATACATGGCCCCATTCATTCTTTCCTTAACACGGATCAGTCGGCCTGTCCCCTTAGCAGAAAAACAACCCCAAAACATGATGTTTCCACCCCCATGCTTCACAGTAGGTATGGTGTTCTTGGGATGCAACTCAGTATTCTTCTTCCTCCAAACACGACGAGTTGAGTTTATACCAAAAAGTTCTATTTTGGTTTCATCTGACCACATGACATTCTCCCAATCCTCTGCTGTATCATCCATGTGCTCTCTGGCAAACTTCAGACGGGCCTGGACATGCACTGGCTTAAGCAGGGGGACACGTCTGGCACTGCAGGATTTGATTCCCTGTCGGCGTAGTGTGTTACTGATGGTAACCTTTGTTACTTTGGTCCCAGCTCTCTGCAGGTCATTCACCAGATCCCCCCGTGTGGTTCTGGGATTTTTGCTCACCGTTCTCATGATCATTTTGAACCCACGGGATGAGATCTTGCGTGGAGCCCCAGATCAAGGGAGATTATCAGTGGTCTTGTATGTCTTCCATTTTCTGATAATTGCTCCCACAGTTGATTTTTTCACACCAAGCTGCTTGCCTATTGTAGATTCACTCTTCACAGTCTGGTGCAGGTCTACAATTATTTTCCTAGTGTCCTTTGACAGCTCTTTGGTCTTGGCCATAGTGGAGTTTGGAGTCTGACTGTTTGAGGCTGTGGACAGGTGTCTTTTATACAGATAACGAGTTCAAACAGGTTTATTAATTAATACAGGTAACAAGTGGAGGACAGAAGAGCTTCTTAAAGAAGAAATTACAGGTCTGTGAGAGCCAGAGATCTTCCTTGTTTGAAGTGACCAAATACTTATTTTCCACCATGATTTACAATTAAATTCTTTAAAAATCCTACAATGTGAATTCCTGGATTTTTTTTCACATTCTGTCTCTCACAGTTGAAGTGTACCTATGATGAAAATTACAGACCTCTTGTCATCATTTTAAGTGGGAGAACTTGTACAATCGGTGGCTGACTAAATACCTTTTTGCCCCACTGTATTTCAAATGGAGAAAAAAAAAATCCAATGATGTGACATTAAACAAGAGCGTGACGGGAGGAAAGAGACGGAGCGTCATGATCATCATGTGTTTCTCTCACGTGCGTGGACAGAATGAAACATTCCTGTGTCACCGCTTCACGCGCTTCGTGATGAAGTACAACCTGATGTCCAAGGACAACCTGATCGTGCCCATCCTGGAGGAGGAGGTGCAGAACACATCGTCGGCCGGTGAGAGCGAGGCCTGAAGCTCACCGGTAAAAAGCAAACAAGAAGGGAGACAGGAGAAAGAAACGCACACACACACACACACTACTGTACAGTGTACTAAGACTCCTGCCTGGTTACTTGCTACCATAGTCACCTGTGTCTAACCTGCAGGAACCGTTAGTGTACCTTCCTTGTTGGCCACGCTGTCCCCCGTCTCCTTTAGGGCACACTTCATCTTTTCAGCAGCTGGATTTGCAAAAACAAAACAAAAGTAATCAGTGATGGATGTAGTTGACACGCACCTGACAGCCATGTAAATAATCCCCAATCATCACCTCTCTGCTAGCTCTCCTTTTCTGACGGTGCTTCTTCACTCTTTTTCTACGTCTGCTTCGGTTTGCGTCGTCTCGTTTGGAGGGGAAGCTTCTTTTTCGCTGTCCCGCTACGGTGATCAATCAATGAGTTTATGTATGATTGCTAGGGAAAGACAAAAGTAGGCGTGTCTCGTGTGCTAGAGAAGAACTTGTAGTTTACTCCCAAGCGGAATATTCTTCGTGTTCATAGACCAATGTCTCACACCGCCTCCCTTGCATTAACTTATTTTGTTAATCCAACCCACATTTTTTTTTTTTTGGTTTTTCAATGGACTAAAAAAGAATTTTGTTACTGTCGACATTATCTTGATGTCTGTTAATAAAATACTTATTATTCTGGACCTGGCCTGGGAACTTTAATTGGCGTGAAAGGACAAATGAGGGGTAAATAACACTTGTGTTTATTGCAACAAACACCATATCCACAACAGGAAGCAAATTGTACAACTCAAAAATGACAAGTGGAGATATTAATACTGACATGAGAGGAACACTGTACGTCTGTTTTTAAATGTTTTTTTTTCTCTACAGTAGCAACATTTTCATAACATGTTTATATACTGTATACAGTACAGGCCAAAAGTTTGGACACACCTTCTCATTCACAACCCCATTGATAAAGCAAGAAATTCCACTAATCAACCCTGTGAAGTGAAAACCATTTCCGGTGACTACCTCTTGAAGCTCATCAAGAGAATGCCAAGAGCAAAGCAGTAATCAGAGCAAAGGGTGGCTATTTTGCAGAAACTAGAATATAAAAGATGAGGTGGCGACTTGTCCAGCGTGTACCTCGCCTTCCGCCCGAATGCAGCTGAGATAGGCTCCAGCACTCCCCGCGACCCCAAAAGAGACAAGCGGTAGGAAATGGATGGATGGATGGATAGTTAAGTACATAACTCCACATGTGTTCATTCATAGTTTTGATGCCTTCAGTGACAATCTACAATGTAAATAGTCATGAAAATAAAGAAAACTCATTGAATGAGTAGGTGTCCAAACTTTTGGCCTGTACTGTGTGATTATACATATATATATATATATATATATATATATATATATATATATATATATATAACTCCAGATCTATCCTTTGACATTTTTTTCAGTTTTAAATCAAAGAAAAAGTTTTTGTTATGTCAAAAACACAAAATATGCAAGATTTTCCTTGCTCAAAAATGGAAATCCATTTAGAAGATCTCGTTTGATGGCTTTAGCTTTGCCATTTCTGGGGGGGTTCCTGGAACTTAACTCCTGGAAAAAGATACAAGAACAACTGTAGATGAAATTATTGTACAAATTATTGGACCAAAAGTTGGTAGTTGTGAGAAGCATCCATTGAAAAAAAGACTGTCGGTACCATGAACACAAACATCGTAATACTGTTTTGTACGAGAACTATGTGGGCAAAAGTATTGGGACAGAAAGTGAAAAGTGAAGAAAATGTGGACTTGTTCCCCATCTTTGCATCTGTAGAACTTTCACTCTTCTTGCAAGACTCTCTACAAGAGTTTGGAGTGTCTGTTGTTTTTTTAATTCCTCATTTAGATTTTTGGGGTTGTTAATTCCACACCAGACTCGCCCAAGCCTGCCTTGTGCAATGGAAACAGGACAGGAGCCTCACCCAAACTGTCCCCACAAAAAAGGATGCAATGTTAAGAAGAATTAGTCATGAAATCATGATTTGTGTTGCTATCTTGTTCAAATGTGAGTCTGATGGCCTCCTGTGTTCCAGGAATGTAAACAGGAGTGTTGGAATGTTTCAGGACATCTTTGAGGGTAACAAAAGGGAACCATTGTCACTGTGCAGAAATGACGGGAATGAACCTTCTGGAACAAAAGTCACCTGAAGCGGTGATTGTCCTCTCATTATGGCTTCTGTTAAAAAAGTGCTTCCACAGTGGAGGAGCAAGGAGTCAGGATCTTCCTCCATCCGGGACCGCCTGAGCGTCACAGAGGCTCACATGCAGGTGACCTCCGCTTTCCCCTCGTCCGGATCAAAGCCGCCCTCCTCCAGGTGTGACAGAGAACTGGGGAACCCGCCTACGAATACCGGGAAGCCGCCGATGCCCCCGGCCGCGGGGGAGAGCTCTTCCCTGGGCGCGGCGCTGCTGCCGGACCGGCTCAAGGAGCGACTGGCCACCTCGCTGTGCACCACCTGCAGGTACACAGTCATTTTATGCACTGATTGGGGAAAGGTGTAAACACCGTGAATGACAAAATAGTTTGAAAATCATATGCAGTTCCAACATAGGCCACCAGGGTGCAGTGTAGACAGAAAGTTCCATGTGCTTACCTGGTTCCTGTGGTGTGATGCTGCCTGATTCCTGACTGGTCTCTGAAGAAACACCACCTGCTTGGTGGCAAGATTCCCATCACTGACAGAGAAATTAAGAATTAGTAAGGAGGCCCTTTACGCTTTGTTTATGGAGGTTAAGTCATGTCTGTTATAATTATTTCAAAAATTCAGTTTATGAAAATTCAGTGCATACAAAATTTTGTGTATTAAAATTCATTGCAGTAAAAAAATCAGTGCAGGACAAGTCAGTGTAAAAAATATTCTGTGCGTAAAAATTTTTGTGCATTTAAGTTTGTATAGAACAATTCAGTGCAGAAAAAAACGGTATAGAACAATTCAGTGCATAGAAAAATCAGTGTATGAAAATTAAGTGTAAAAAAATCCATTGCGTAAAAACACAGTAATAGAACAATTCAGTGCAGGAAAAAAACAGTGTAGAACAATTCAGTGCATAAAAAATTTAGTGCAGAAAAATGCAGTGTAAAAAAATCCATTGCATAAAAAACAGTGTAAAACAATTCAGTACAGAAAAATTCAGATCAGAAAAGAATCAGTGTATAAAAATTCAGTGCATAAACAAAATCAGTGTAAAAAATTCAGTATAAAGAAAATTCAGTGCATAAATATTTGTTGCTTCAAAAGTCACCTCATTGCTTCAGTCTTAATTTACCGGAAGTGAGTCTTGAATTATGAAGTAACAAATATTTCTGCACCGACTTTTTACACACTGAATTTTGCTCACAAATATTTAATGACACTGTCAGCATATTTTGATGCTAAAAACTTCCGTTTACAAAATTCAGGTACATAAATTCAGTGTCGAAAAAAAACCTAACTTTCGTAACATCCATCCATTTTCTAACGCTTGTCCCTTTCGTACACAAATTAACCTCCATGCCTATTCACTTGCCACATAACAATTGGTATGTTTACATGCGCTAAATGAGTCTGGTTTCTCAAATAATTTGGTTTCTTTTGCTTCCACGTGTTTGAGAGGCCGCCAAACCTTTGAATATGTTTTTCCTGTTATTTTAATATGCAATTTAAACATGTCATAAATGTTACTATAACATTAATATAGCTGCAGAAGTTCAATAATAAAGTTGCTCCAATTAGATGAATGTCTAACCACCTACACCTTGTATTGGCTATAATTACATTTGTTGTTGTTTTTATTGTAAACATTCCATAAGGTGGTGCCACATTTACATGCTATGACAGTGACATTTGAAAAGTGTAGCATTTTAACAATAAATTTAAAAAAAATCCAATAATAAGAATACAATTCTAATCTGTGGCTGCCTGAGGCTGAGCCAATCAATGTCCACGGTACTGGATAGCACGTTCTGATTGGTTTGGTGTTATCTAGTGGACAAAAATACTATAGTATTGATATTTTTTGTTCAAGTAGCCATTTTTGTGCTTTAAAAATGCTTGATTTAGACCAAAAATATGGAATAATGCTTAGAAGAACAACAACTTTTGAGCGTAATGGGAAGACTGTATGTGGACATTCTATGGAGGTGAATTTGTGTCTTCTTTTCGACATTAAATTTAAGTAACCGAAATTTCTTGCGTTTGAATTTTGTTAACTGATTTTTTTTTTGTACATCAAATTAAAAAAAGAACAGTGTTTTAAAATTCACTGTATAAAATTCCGGGTATGAAAATTCAATGTATTAAAAATTGTGACACGGGTCTTAGGATAGGATAGACTTTTATTTATCCCAAAATGGGCTTTTTTTATGCCCTCTTTTTCCAAGTTCCACATCATGTGACTTCAAACTAGACATGAATTGATTTACGTGGACAAGTTGAAAAACTTATTCGGGTGTTACCATTTAGTAGTCAATTGTACGGAATATGTACTGAACTGTGCAATCTACTAATAAAACTTTCAATCAATCAATCAATAGACACCTAATTGGCTGGTTCTGAGTCAGGATCGATTGCTTCGGTCTTAATTTACTTGCTTTCTGAAGCAACACATTTTTCGACACTGAATTTTTTTCAATGAAATTTTATGTAAAATAAATGAAATTCACAAAATTCAAATGCAAACAATTCAGTTACATAAATTGAGTGTCAAAAAAGCTTTGTTAATAAAGACACTAATGAACCTCCGTACAATTCATTCTTCTATCATGAAATGAAATATAAATAACGAGCATCAGTGGAAAAGGAGCATTATTATACATTTAAATCCCTTTTTTTTTGGGTGTATTTGTGTTACGGAGAAGAAAAAGGGATATGCTGTTTGCATGTTTACCTGTCATGGCGGATGATGGGCGTGGGCAGCACGCACATGAGCAGCCATCCAAACTCAGCCAGTGTGTGAAGGAGGGGCCCGTAGTCGGTTTTCACGTTGGAACCCTGCACAGACGCCACGCCCTTGCTTAAAAATACAAACAGTGCACAAACGCGACCTAACTGTGCTCCAATAAACATCACGGCATATCTTAGCAAATTCCAGACTCAGCAGAAATCTTGTAATAAAAACATATCGAGGTGTTTTCTGACCTCGATGACGGTCCACTGCTCCACCACGATAGTGTCGTTGGCGGGAGGGGCGGTGCTCTTTTCCTCGTACACGAAAAGGCCCTCCAGCGACCGCGGCACAGGCTCGCCTGAAACGTAATATTACTATTATCATTTTTTTGCAAAGACTCGAAGCGGACATTTTGACCAGAAACCCACAACGCTCTGAGATATCGTCATCAGCGTGAAGAAACAGGAAGTGAGACGCTTCTAAATATGAACACAGTGCAGGGATTGGTCATAATCACAACAGGAAGAGAAACAAGAATCCCTTTTATTTTGGACATTCCAAATGGTGTCAGAATCACACTCTCCTTGCCTGTGGACTCTCAGCGTGCACCAACTCATTTTGCACCAGGAAATAAGTCTCTTCTCATTTTGTGTAACCAGACTCTCATGCCAGGACTCTGTTTTTGATCGTGCGCCGATTATGTCTGCCCCAGCACTGACTCAGTTTGCTATCATGCGCGGACTGCGTTGGCACGAACTCTGTTTGCACTCGTAAGCGGACTCAGTTTTTGATCAATTGTGGGCTCCGTTTTGACTTGTGTGCGCGGACTCAGTTTGCAATCGTGTTCGCACTCTGTTTGCGTTCATCTGCGGACTCAGTTTGCTTGTGCGCAGACTCAGTTTGCTCTTGACTTCATTTGCAATCGGCGCAGACTGCATTTTCCCGTGCCTGGACTCAGTTTGCTTGTGCACAAACTGTGTTTGCAATCGTGTGCGGACTTAGTTTGGGATCGTGCGTAGACTCAGTTTGTTTTTGACTCCATTTGCAATCGTGTGCAGACTACATTTTCCCATCTGCGGACTCGGTTTGCTCGTGCGCAGACTCAGTTTGCTCTTGACTCCATTTGCAATCGTGCGGAGACTACTTTTGCTTGTGCCTGGACTCTGTTTGCTTGTGCGCAAAGTGTGTTTCCTTGTGCGCAAACTGTGTTTGGGATTGTGCGCAGACTCAGTTTGCTATCGTGTGCAGACTACGTTTGCTTGTGCGCAGAGTCAGTTTGGGATCGTGCACGGACTCTGTCTGCCTGTGCATTGACTTTATTCGCACTCGTGCACGGAGTCAGTTTGCGTGTCACTCCGTTTGCGATCGTGCATGGACTCCTGTTGCCCAAGCTCTGACTCCATTGGCGCTTGTGCTGACTACATTTGCGCTGACTCTGTTTGCGCTCATGAGAACACTCGGTTTTCGATCGTGTGCGGGCTACGTTTGTACTTCCTCGTGGAGTCTGTTCGTATTCTTGCGCAGGCTCTGTTTGCCCAAGCCAGGACTCAGTTTGCTTGTGCGCAGACTAGAGATGTCCGATAATGGCTTTTTTGCCGATATTCCGATATTGTCCAACTCTTAATTACAGATTCCGATATCAACCGATACCGATACATACCTGCCAACTTTTGAAATCAGAAAAACCTAGTAGCCAGGGTCCAGGGGCCGCAGGCCCCGGTAGGTCCAGGACAAAGTCCTGGTGGGGGGTTCAGGCTTCGCCCCCCGACGCAAAATGATTATTAGCATTCAGACAGGTTAAAATGTTGCTAAAACCATCACTTTTCTATCAGTCACAGTGACTTTTCAAAACAAAAATATTACAGCAAAAATCATATGGGTTGATTGACATGTTTATTTTGTAAGCTAACTTCAATAGTTTGAAATTATTTTGACAGTTAATGCCAGTTATCCTGTCAACCTTTCACAAGACTTCAATTTGTTAATTGAAAGTATAAACAGTATAAACACTTTTTACAGTAAACAAATGGTAAAACAGTACTAAACAATTCCATTAAAAAAAAAATTGGTGTCATTATTAACTTTCTGTCCAAGCTTGTATAATCTACTGCCTTGTTCAATTGTATAAAATATTCTGTGCCTAAAATTCACATTTCTATCACAATTATCATACTGTAAACATGGTAAGCTAACTTCATTAAAATTAATAGTCCTGTCAATAGCATGGAATTACAATTCAAATGTAGTTTTTTTGTAAGCCTTTCAAAAGAATTCAAAATATGAAAAATTAATGAAAATTAATTTAAGCCATCAGACACTTGAAAAGTGGCACATCACATCTCTAATGTAATCATTTTAACTTTTCAACAGAAATAGCACTGCAAAAATATTAAGGACATACTTCTGTATTTTGGTAGTTATGCTGTCAACATTTAACAAGATTTCTTCAACTTGGACTTGAAAGCATAAATAGTATAAACACTTTTAACAGTATAACAGTACTAAACAATTCCAATAAATAACATTGGTGTCATTACCTTTTTGTGGCTAAAATCCGAAAAACGTTGAAAGTTTTCCACTTGTATCGCTAGCAACGGCATTAGACTTGTGTTTTTTTGTCCCAACGTGGTCTTTTACATCGCTAATTCCTCCGTGTCCGATCGAAAAATCTTGTCTGCACAAGGTGCAATTCGCGTAGTTTTCACCCTTTTTGGAACGGATAATTATTCCCGGATAGGCTTTTGAATATTCTTCACGGAATGACTGCAGTTTTCTTTTCGGTTTAAGACTCGTTTGCGATTTTTCTCCGGCTGATTCCATGATCGTTCGCTCGTTTGGAAACAATGGCAACAGGTGCCTCGTGCTTGGCAGCGGTGCTATAAATAGCCTCGCGCATTTAAAAAAAAATTTTTTTTTTAATTAATGAAAAACCGTATTTTTTATCACTGCAACCGTAACCCGGAATAGGTTGATGAAAACCGTACTAATTACGGGAAAACCGGAGTAGTTGGCAGGTATGCCGATATATACAGTTGTGGAATTAACACATTTTTATGCCTAATTTTGTCGTGATGCCCCGCTGGATGCATTAAACAATGTAACAAGATTTTTCCAAAATAAATCAACTCAAGTTATGGAAAAAAATTGCCAACATATGAATTTATTATTGAATTCACAAAGTGCATTCTTTTTTTTAACATGCCTCAAAATAGCAGCTTGGAATTTGGGACATGCTCTCCCTGAGAGAGCATGGGGAGGTTGAGGTGGGCGGGGTTGAGGTGTGTGTGTGGGGGAGGGGGAGTATATTGTAGCGTCCCGGAAGAGTTAGTGCTGCAAGGGGTTCTGGGTATTTGTTCTGTTGTGTTTATGTTGTGTTACCGATGTTCTCCCGAAATGTGTTTGTCATTCTTGTTTGGTGTGGGTTCACAGTGTGGCGCATATTTGTAACAGTGTTAAAGTGGTTTATACGGCCACCCTCCGTGTGACCTGTATGGCTGTTGACCAAATATGCCTTGCATTCACTTGTGTGTGTGAAAAGCCGTAGATATTATGTGATTGGGCCGGCACGCAAAGGCAGTGCCTTTAAGGTTTATTGGCGCTCTGTACTTCTCCCTACGTCCGTGTACCACTCCGTACAGTGGCGTTTTAAAAAGTCGTACATTTTACTTTTTGAAACCGATACCGATAATTTCCGATATTACATTTTAAAGTATTTATCTCTAGCGCAGACTCCTTTGCTCGTGACTCCGTTTGCGATCGTGTGTGGACTACGCTGGCATGGGCGTGGTCTCAAGTTGCACAAGCGCGAACTCTGGCGCTTGGGCGCAGACTTCGTTTGTGTGGACACTGTGCTCGCACAGTGCGCACGTGTGTCTTTCCCTAGGCACGCAACGTTCCACCATTTAAACAGACGGGCCAGCAACTCCCCACCTTTCCGATTGGTCACTTTAAACGCCTACTGTCTTGCGGAAGTGTGAGCGCAGAGTACGGTTTCTATGCCCACAAATGTTGGCACCGTTTTGACGTCATAATTCCAACCACAGTGCCACAGGAGCACGAAGACGCTGACCTCTGGGCGTGTCCCAGTAGACGAAGGAATCCACCAGCGACCAGCCTCGGCGGTAGTAGGCTGCCGTCAGCTCCAGCCAGTCGGCCTCCAGGGCGCTGACCACCTGACCCTTCCTGGACACGCGCATAGAGAGCGCCCCCTGGTGGTACTGACAGGCCAACGAGTCCAGAGGGGCACAACCGGGAGCCCAGGAGTGGAAGAAGACCAGGAGTCGCATGTCTGGAAAGAAAGAAGGAGTTTGATGCAGATCATTGAAAGAATATTTGAGAAGACGACGTAAAGATGATGCGTCCACAGACCAGGACTGTAGGTGTTCTCCTCCAGCTCCTTGTCTCCAGGTGGCGTGCGAGGGGGAGACTGCGGCGGCGAGTGACAGCCCCCCTTAGGACTGTGCATCCTACCGCCATTGCTCAGACCGCTCACCTGCTGGAGGACCGAGCCCACGAAGCGAACTCCTCCTCGGGCACTGCTGTTCACCTTCAGGAGAGACCAAAAAAAAAACAACTAGAGATGTCCGATAATGGCTTTTTTGCCGATATTCCGATATTGTCCAACTCTTAGTTACAGATTCCGATATCAACAGATACCGATATATACAGTCGTGGAATTAACACATTATTATGCCTAATTTTGTTGTGATGCCCCGCTGAATGCATTAAACAATGTAACAAGGTTTTCCAAAATAAATCAACTCAAGTTATGGAAAAAATGCCAACATGGCACTGCCATACTTATTATTGAAGTCACAAAGTGCATTATTTTTTTTAACATGCCTCAAAACAGCAGCTTGGAATTCGGGACATGCTCTCCCTGAGAGAGCATGAGGAGGTTGAGGTGGTGGGGGGGATAAGAGGTAGCAGAGGGTGTATATTGTAGCATCCCGGAAGAGTTTGTGCTGCAAGGGGTTCTGGGTATTTGTTCTGTTGTGTTTATGTTGGTTACGGTGCGGATGTTCTCCCGAAATGTGTTTGTCATTCTTGTTTGGTGTGAGTTCACAGTGTGGCGCATATTTGTAACAGTGTTAAAGTTGTTTATACGGCCACCCTCAGTGTGACCTGTATGGCTGTTGACCAAGTATGCTTGGCATTCACTTGTGTGTGTGAAAAGCTAGTATTTTGTGATTGGGCCCGCACACAAAGGCAGTGCCTTCAAGGTTTATTGGCGCTCTGTACTTCTCCCTACGTCCGTGTACACAGCGGCGTTTTAAAAAGTCAGAAATTTTACTTTTTGAAACCGATACCGATAATTTCCAATATTACATTTATCGTCCAATAATATCGGCAGCTCGATATTATCGGACATCTCTAAAAAAAAAAACCCATTCCAGATTAAAATGTGTGCAACGTTTTTTTGCTTGTAGACGCAGCGAGGACAAATTAAGTGCACTACTCAGCCGCAACCAGCAGAGGCGCTGCTGAGTCAGTCTCAACTGAAGAGAAGTTGAGCTACAGCGACTAAAATCTCCTATGGAAGCATTATTCTTCCCCTCGGAAACAGGAGTTCAGAACATTTCCATCTCATTAATATATTCCCTGCAAACCATGGGGAATTTACTCAAATGTCTTTGTTCGTGTGGACTGCGGCCGATTTTCAGTCATGTATGAAGAACATGGCTTGCCTTCAAGAGAAGTTACGCTGACTTGACAATTGACGTGAGGCTCACCCTGTCGATGAGCGCTCGAACGGTATCGCCCGTCAGCGAGTCCCCGGGTAGCGGCCACTCCTCCACCCTCAGCATGGGCACACTGTGACACATGGACGCCGTCTGATGACTGTAAACAACAACAACAAATTCACAGTTTTTAAATCAGATTAATAACACTTTTGAAATTGGATTAATCACGATTAATAATGTTACGACAAAACTTGTTGTCAATAAAAGTACGACAACATTTCCGCATTGTTTGTTGTCGATGTACTTGTAGCATTCTTGCTAGCTCAAAAACATGTTTTGCTGTAAGACGCTATTTTAAACTTGTTCTTTAATAAGAGAATTCATTGTTGCAATGTATGCAAATTCACTCGGTTTTATCTTAAAGGGGAACTGCACTTCATTCATAATCTATATGTGGGACAAGAACATGTCATACCTGCCAACTTTTGAAATCAGAAAAACCTAGTAGCCAGGGTCCAGGGGCCGCAAAATGATTATTAGCATTCAGACAGGTTAAAATGTTGCTAAAACCATCACTTTTCTATCAGTCACAGTGACTTTTCAAAACAAAAATATTACAGCAAAAATCATATGGGTTGATTGACATGTTTATTCTGTAAGCTAACTTCAATAGTTTGAAATTATTTTGACAGTTAATGCCAGTTATCCTGTCAACCTTTCACAATACTTCAATTTGTTAATTGAAAGTATAAACAGTATAAACACTTTTTACAATAAACAAATGGTAAAACAGTACTAAACAATTCCATTAAAAAAAAAATTGGTGTCATTATTAACTTTCTGTCCAAGCTTGTATAATCTACTGCCTCAATTGCGTTCAATTGTAAAAAATATTCTGTGCCTAAAATTCACATTTCTATCACAATTATCATACTGTAAACATGGTAAGCTAACTTCATTAAAATTAATAGTCCTGTCAATAGCATGGAATTACAATTCAAATGTAGTTTTTTTGTAAGCCTTTCAAAAGAATTCAAAATTTGAAAAATTAATGAAAATTAATTTAAGCCATCAGACACTTGAAAAGTGGCACATCACATCTCTAATGTAATCATTTTAACTTTTCAACAGAAATAGCACTGCAAAAATATTAAGGACATACTTCTGTATTTTGGTAGTTATGCTGTCAACATTTAACAAGATTTCTTCAACTTGGACTTGAAAGAATAAATAAATATAAATATAAAACTTCATGACATTTTTCAAATTAATAAAGAGTAATAGAATAGTATGATAGTTATATGTTACTTGTTTTGAACATGTTATCGTTATCACAAATAAAAATATATACTGTACACATAAATTATTTTTGATTTGATTTATTGTTTGTAGTAAAAGATTTACTTAAAATGTTATGTTTTGTGAGTTTTTTTATGCTACGAACTGTACTTACTGGCGATGTAAACCGAAGGAGACATTTCCGTAATGAAAGCTGCAACACCCTTTTTATATCCCATCATCACTGCAGCATTATCGGCAGCAAAGCAAACCAAATTCTGCCAAGGAATTTCGTTTGAGTCTATTTCTTCCGCGAGTATTTTGTAAATGTTTTCGCCTGTGGAAGCCGTATTGCATTCCCTCAAAGACAGAAGTACTGACAATACTTTTCCAATGTCGTCATCGAAATATCGAACACAAATGGGGTACAGTTTTACATCGTCATAATCGGTGCTGGCGTCAGTCGACATGCTAAATGGTTCCGTCTTCATGACATCGGCGATACTTTTTGAGGATTCTGTTCCAAGACACTGAATAATGTTTGATGTTTTGGTTCGACCACATCCATATTTTTTGGCGATTTTCGAGTCGGGAAACATTTTCCGAAATAACTGTCCCATGTCAGTGCGATTGGAAGTCCATGCTCAATTATTGCCTCCGTAAATAAAACTTCGGCATTTATCACATCCAAAGAATCTGTTTGGGCGACGAAAAACGTTGAAAGTTTTCCACTTGTATCGCTAGCAACGGCATTAGACTTGTGTTTTTTTGTCCTAACGTGGTCTTTTACATCGCTAATTCCTCCGTGTCCGATCGAAAAATCTTGTCTGCACAAGGTGCAATTCGCGTAGTTTTCACCCTTTTTGGAACGGATAATTATTCCCGGATAGGCTTTTGAATATTCTTCACGGAATGACTGCAGTTTTCTTTTCGGTTTAAGACTCGTTTGCGATTTTTCTCCGGCTGATTCCATGATCGTTCACTCGTTTGGAAACAATGGCAACTGGTGCCTCGTGCTTGGCAGCGGTGCTATAAATAGCCTCGCGCATGGCATTCGGAATGGCTCGATAGGAAGTTACGGGAAGCAGTGTCGATTGTCATTGTTACGCGATTTCGTGAATAAAACTTTTTAATTTTTTATTTTTTTTAATTAATGAAAAACCGTATTTTTTATCACTGCAACCGTAACCCGGAATAGGTTGATGAAAACCGTACTAATTACGGGAAAACCGGAGTAGTTGGCAGGTATGACATGTCTTTATTTTTCTTTTTATGCATTCTAACGCGTAAATAGACGCGAGTAATAGGTAGCTAACAAAGGAGCTGATTTAGATCTATCTATTCCACCTATAAAGCGCTCTAAAAAAACATCCAAAAGCTTCCATCAACGTTTTATATACACGCTGTAAGTATTAAGGGTGTAACGGTACACAAAAATTTTGGTTCGGTACGTACATCGGTTTAGAGGTCACGGTTCGGTTCATTTTTGGTACAGTAAAAAAACGACAAAATATACATTTTTGGGTTATTTATTTACCAAATTTGTAAACAATGGCATAACATACATATACACAAAGTGTCCATTGCCAGGGTTAATGTGGTCAACATATATAATAATAAGATAAGGCTCAGAATGGTTTCTTAACAAAACCTTTCTACATATAAAGTGCTTTTTTTGATTGATTGATTGAGACTTTTATTAGTAGATTGCACAGTGAAGTACATATTCCGTACAATTGACTGCTAAATGGTAACACCCCAATAAGTTGTTCAACTTGTTTAATCGTTAATCAACATTAAACTGCCTCAAGTTGTTGCTCAGATTAAATAAAATGACAAAACTTTTCTTCTACATATAAAAAGTGCAACATTAAACAGTTTCAAGTCAACTCAGCCTCAGATTAAATTTTCTCCCCCCCCCCCCAGCCTGGCTAACTTGGCAGTAAGAGGATATATGGGCTAGGGATGTCCCGATCCAGGTTTTTGCACTTCCGATCCGATACCGATATTGTTTTTGCACTTCCGATCCGATACCGATACTGACCGATACTGGCCTATCCGAGCATGTATTAAAGTTTAAAGTTATTTAGCCTACTTAGTTGTCAGAATCATGTTGAAAAGGGTTTTAGTACTCTTGATAACAACTAGCCAGCTGAATTAGGGGAGTTTGAATAATACACAATATTTGGTAACAAGAAACTGACCTGTTTATTCAAGAATAAACACAAAATAGACAAAATTATACATGACAAACAGAAATGGCATCATTGAACTAGGGCTGGGCGATATGGCCTTTTTTTTAATATTGCGATATTTTAAGGCCGTATTGCGATACACAATATATATGTGGATATTTTGCCTTAGCCTTGAATGAACACTTGATGCATATAATCACAGCAGTATGATGATTATATGTGTCTACATTAAAACATTCTTGTTCATACTGCATTAATATATGCTACTTTTAAACTTTCATGCAGAGAAGGAAATCACAACTAAAAAAATCACTAATTTTTTCATACGGTGTTGATATGGAAATGTTTGCCTCGGCATTTTGATGGTGTGGGCGTGTGGCACCGAATGGAGATAAGCGTCTCGACAGACGTTACAATATTTGAACAATGATGACGAAAACTGTTTTCTCTGTCGTGTCCGTGTGTCGAAAATTGTTATGCGCTTTTTGTTTTATTTGATTTTGTGCGTGGCATGGATTTGCCGTACGCAGAGGACGCTTGAGCAGTGCGCAATTGCACAGGCGCGCACCTTTGCGGCTGCGCTAGCATCACAGCTAACGTTAGCCATGCTGCTACCTCTCTGCTCGGGGAGGACGTATACGTATGACGTGACAGTATGTGACATGTGTAAGAAGGTGCGCTTGCTGTCTGTGAGAGGGAGACACAGAAAAGAGTGAGAAGAGCCTGTCATGTAATGGCAGCAGCTAAAAGCAACTGTGTGAGAATCCACAGACCTGTGGATGTGTTGAAGGTGTGCTGGAAAATGCGGAACGGAAATTAGGGAGCAGCAGAAAAGTGGAATGTATTATTTAAATCGGTGCGTTGGAAAACACGGACCGGAGTTTGTTTTTTTTAAACTGGATTTGGATCGGCATTTTTCCATGCCTTGCCGATCCGCATTTTTTGGCAAATATCGTCGGCCGATCCGATCCAAATATCAGATCGGGACATCCCTAATATGGGCTTATTGTTCTTCCACCATAGAAGTGGGTCAAAATCTAGTTTCTAATGCAATATGGTCTTAAATATGCTGCTATAAAAAATTTTTGTTATTGCTTTAGCCCTGCCTGACTCGCCGAGGAGAGGCTGCTTGAATGCGGTGGTGACGCTTCAAATGGGTTAGCATGTTTGACGTGTTGTCAGAAGCAGCTGCTGAACAATGTCGGCAAACCTCCGTCCTCCATTGTTGTATCGCGCAGCCAAAGTGTTCCCAAACGGGAGATCTTAACGAGGCAGGAGGGTCTTCCAGCTCTGGCTTTTACATGTTGTCGTAGACCGTTAGCTGCTAGCATGCCGTGTGTTGTGCCTCGGTGTGCATTGTTTACACAACGTGCGTTACGCTACTTAATATGTCCGTGTGGAAACTCGTTCGGTACACCCCCGAACCGAACCGGAACCCCCGTACCGAAACGGTTCAATACAAATACACGTACCGTTACACCCCTAGTAAGTATGTATGTAATGTAGTAACATTCATAATAACATGTAATATTTACGTATTTTGCTAATTTCAAGTATACAGCGGTGGATTGATTTTACAGATGCATAACAACGTTCGCTTTTCCCTTCAACAACTGCTAATCATGGCAGACTTTATGATAGTACTTTGGGACAAATTATGATTTAGAACATGGGTGTCAATGACCTTTAATTATACGCAGCATTTACTTATAGACCCAATGCAAACAACCTTCTCTAGTCATGGTGAAAAAAATAAAAATCCAACCAACACAAAATGTCAACAGACATGGTCACACACAACATAGTAAAACATTTCTAAATTACACCCATTTAAATCCATTACAAAGCAAATGCAAAACACTCTCCACACTTATCCATGTTTTGGTTGCTTGATATTTTTGATTGATTACAAAACATTAAGGAGACGGAAGTTAACAAGGGAGAAGTCCAACTTTCACATTCCTTGCATGGAGCAAGAAGAGAAAGTAAAAATCAACAAATAAAAGAGGAAAATTCACCTGGACAGTATGGCGGTTTTTGAGATTTTTAAAATGGGACCAATGTGGTCTAAATGATGCAAGACCGGTAATACCACACCACCTTCGCCGCACTCACCCTTTAGAGCACAGCCGTAACTTCCTGGCACTAAACCTGCAGAAAATAGTTATTCTCAGATTTCTCTATGTTTACATTTTCACACTTTGCACTATTTTGTTACACTTTATTAAACATTTATTACATATTCCTTATGTTTGCACCTTCATTTTAAGAGCTTATTGTTAAGTGTTCAATGTGATTTTGCAATTTTTTTTAACATAGTTTGAGTTTTTTCCATGCTTGTGTTGACATTTCTTTTCTGCCTTAATAGCTGAGGGATTATAATCAGAGGAAAGTTACATTTGAAATAAAAATGTTTACATTTAATATATTTTCCTCCTGATAAGTTGATTGGCAACACTAAATTGGCCCTAGTGTGTGAATGTTGTCTGTCTATCTGTGTTGGCCCTGCGATGAGGTGGCGACTTGTCCAGGGTGTACCCCGCCTTCCGCCCGATTGTAGCTGAGATAGGCTCCAGCACCCCCTGCGACCCCAAAGGGAATAAGCGGTAGAAAATGGATGGATGGATATTTTCCTCCTGCTCCTTATTTTCCATAGGTCATAAAAATATCAATAATTATCGATATCGACCGATTTAAAACACTTATATCGTGACACAATTTTCAGCAATATCGCCCAACCCTACGAGGCAGAGAAGTTATTGGGGGATTACTTCTAAAGGAGAAAATGTGTCTTTTGGATCTTTTGTGACACCAGTCTTGGGACTTTTGTGACAAGGCAATAGAAAAAAATGAATGAATGAATGCCAACCAATCGAGCCCTCACGCTATTGGCTGCTGATTCCTGTTGTCAAGTGTCTTTCCAGCCAACAGAAATGAGCGTTTCAGTCAGACAGGCCCTTTACCAGCGTGACCTTCTTGCATAGTTCCGCATGAAATATGCAGCTAGCGCCATCAATCATTCATGGAATTACTCGACAGTTTGGCGAGAGCGCACTTTGGTTTGGATTTTTGGAAGTTTGAAGTGAGCCTACCTTAATCTGGGCCGGGCCAGGACGATGCGGTAGAGCAGGCTGAAGGGGAGCGAGCGCGTGCGGCCCACAGACAGGATGATGGGGTGCAGGGCGGTCAGGACGTAGCCTTGCGTGTAGTACGGCTGCAGCGCCTGGGGCAGCTCGGCCAGCGAGGAGACGTACTGCACTGTGGGACGGCTACCTACAACATGGCGGGGTGGAGGACAAGATCCGGGTCAACCAATGCTGTGATAGCGCTAACTGCTGAGCCAGCATTAATAACAACAAACATGACTTTCACACCGCCAGCTGAGTGGCCATCGCAACATTTCAAAGCGCATGCAGATGTAGATACTGGCATGCCCCGAGTTTGCCAAGATACCTGTGACGGCGGGGGTGTGGTCACCACGACGTCATCGCCTAATTTGCATAATCTGCTATGATAATAGGATTTAACAACAAATATGTTATTAATAATTAGTAGGGGTGTAACGGTACACAAAAATTTCGGTTCGGTACGTACCTCGGTTTAGAGGTCACGGTTCGGTTCATTTTCGGTACAGTAAGAAAACATCAAAATATACATTTTTTGGTTATTTATTTACCAAATTTGTAAGCAATGGCTTTATCCTTTTAACATTGGGAACACTAATAATTCTGCCCACGTTAATAAACATTAAACTGCCTCAAGTTGTTGCTCAGATTAAATAAAATGACAAAGCTTTTCTTCTACATATAAAAAGTGCAACATTAAACAGCTTCAAGTCAACTCATCATGCTTAATTTATTACAGCATTTGGGAAGCCTGTAGTTGATGTTTGTTATGTAAATGTTATATTTTTATCAACATGTGATAGCAGGGGGCCTGCTATTCAAAACTAGGCTGCTCCATTACTAATGATTAATGTAACTATAGCTGAAAAAATAGTACAATAGCAATAGGAGAGACTATTCATCCCTGAACACCATGGAGTTCATGTAGGCTTAATGATGCACTTACATTATTATATCAACTATCAGAGACAGAAACTCTTCATTTAACATAATGTCCTTTTTTGCTGCTTCAACACAGCTCAATCAACACAGAAAAAGGTAAAGTGAAATAACAGACAGACAGGGCTTTGCTGTCCGTAACACACACACACACTTCAAAATGAGCTAACGTTACGCTAAAAGCGAATTAGCCTTCACCTCAAGCCAGGACTGCGAGCGAGCTGAGCTGCCTTTTATATTTCTAGAAGGTCAACGGGCTCATAGTGATGTTACTAGTAGTTGACTGGGAGGTGTTTATTATCATTTGGGGAGAGTCCGCTGCCTGATGCTTACCTGCTAAACGCTAAGCACTGACTACATGCGCTCTGAATACGCACTGCTGATTGGCTGTTACCGCTCTGTGTGTAACCAATCAGATGGTTGTGTGGGTGGGACAATGCTGGGTGCTGTGTAGAGGACTGACAGAGACAGGCAGAAAGAAAGCGGAGCAGCTTGTTAAGACTTTAGCTTAGGCGGCTACTTTATATGTTCGTGTGGAAACTCGTTCGTTACACCTCCGAACCGAACCGAACCGAACCCCCCGTACCGATACGGTTCAATACGAATACACGTACCATTACACCCTTAGTAAGGAAGTAAGGCCAAAAATGCGCCAGCTAAGCTTAATGCTAAGATAGATTGGCTTTGCACTAGCGATTTTACGTACGTGGTGATTTCAACACCTCCAAACTTGTTATGAAAACTACAACTCGGTTGCACGTTACAAACAGCTGGTGCGAATTAATTACAATACTTACAGTATTAACACTTTTTAGGGTGTAACAAAATACTAGATTTAGGCGTAAACCATCTTACTTTAATACTATCTCTGACAGGGTAAACTAACTTTCAATAAGCAGAAAAGGAAACTTTTTTTCGGGAATTTTAAAACCCATTGTTCTGTGCACTTCTCATAGTCATTCACATCGACGTCCCACTGGGGTGAGTT
This sequence comes from Nerophis lumbriciformis, assembly GCF_033978685.3. NCBI lineage: Eukaryota > Metazoa > Chordata > Actinopteri > Syngnathiformes > Syngnathidae > Nerophis > Nerophis lumbriciformis. The sequence goes on from NC_084560.2 coordinate 38,558,600, forward strand.
TTTCCTTGCCCTTATGTGGGCTCTGTACCGAGGATGTCGTTGTGGCTTGTGCCGCCCTTTGAGACACTTGTGATTTAGGGCTATATAAATAAACATTGATTGATTGTTAAAAACCAGGGAGCAAAGAAAACATAGAACCCGCTCGATTAATTTATCGACGATTAATCAAAACTGTTGTTTGTTGAAATTGCGATTCGATTGCTAAGGTGCTAATGTTAGCTCTGTCCATGACCACACCTCAGTATAAACTTGCAACCTTCCTCCAAGCTGAGGTCAGTGAAAGCCTTACGGAAGACTCCGCCTTAAAAAGTATGTCAAACAGCTCCGCCCCCTTTGAGCTCTTGAGCAGCCCGGTGGTGGACAGCTGTGAGACCAGCGGAACCCCAATGAACCCAGTCACTTTACTGGCATTCCTGCGGGGACCAACGCCCCGCCCTGCTTGCCTTGCTGTGCGGATACACAACAACAACAACAACAACAACACAACATTCCACAGCTGCACACCGGACACACAAGTCACTTTTACGACGACTCTCGTTACACTTTAGCACAGAACCGTGGAATACTTGTCTCAAATCGAAACAAGGCCGCGTCCAATGTGTCCCCTGAGGACCACACACACACACACACACACACACACACACACACACACACACACACACACACACACACACACACACACACACACACACACACACACACACACACACACACACACACACAGTGTTATGAGGAGCAACACCCCCTCCCATCCTGCTGCCACTGGCTCTGTCAAAGCACACTGAGGCCTCTGTTCAGGGCTGTGAAGGAGCAACAAAAAGCGACGGCGGACAAAATAAAAGCACTGACGGAATAGCAAAGAGGCGGAAAAAGAAACTGAGGTTCGGAAGAAACAAGAGGCGTCTCATTATGCCGTGACGGATCGGCCGCGGCGACGGGGGCGGGAGGGTGTTTTAGAGCAAAGTGGATTTTATGAGTCCATTAGTGAACGGGAGAGTTTTAGGAAGGAGTGAAGAGGAGAGATCTGCCCGGCAACCAGCAGATCGGGTAACAAGTGAAGTGTTAGCAAAAGTTGCGCCACGCTAGCAACCGCAAATCAGATTAAAATTGATTCATAATGTAAATATTTACATACACATTTTACACACAGTAGCATTAAACACCAACTTACTACTTTTTTTTTTGTCACATGCTGAAAAAAATTGGTTTGCTAATGCAATGTAGACTATTACGTCAAATCTGCCCGGCAACAAGTGTGACACATAATGGTATCAGCGGGCTAATACACGATGCTAACATCTAGAGATGTCCGATAATGGCTTTTTTGCCGATATTCCGATATTGTCCAACTCTTAATTACCGATACCGATATCAACCGATACCGATATATACAGTCGTGGAATTAACACACTATTATGCCCAATTTTGTTGTGATGCCCCGCTGGATGCATTAAACAATGTAACAAGGTCCTTCCACTATGGAAAAAAATGCCAACATGGCACTGCCATATTTATTATTGAAGTCACAAAGTGCATCATTTTTTTAACATGCCTCAAAACAGCAGCTTGGAATTTGGGACATGCTCTCCCTGAGAGAGCATGAGGAAGTTGAGGTGGGAGGGGGGGTAGCGGGGGGTGTATTGTAGTGTCCTGGAAGAGTTAGTGCTGCAAGGGATTCTGGGTATTTGTTCTGTTGTGTTTATGTTGTGTTACGGTGCGGATGTTCTCCCGAAATGTGTTTGTCATTCTTGTTTGGTGTGGCGCATATTTGTAACAGTGTTAAAGTTGTTAATACAGCCACCCTCAGTGTGACCTGTATGGCTGTTGAACAAGTATGCCTTGCATTCACTTGTGTGTGTGAAAAGCCGTGGATATTATGTGACTGGGCCGGCATGCAAAGGAAGTGCCTTTAAGGTTTATTGGCGGCCTGTACTTCTCCCTACGTCCGTGTACACAGCAGCGTTTTAACAAGTCATACATTTTACTTTTTGAAACCGATACCGATAATTTCCGATATTACATTTTAAAGCATTTATCGGCCGATATTATCAGACATCCCTAATTTGAGTTACATGCTAAAAGTATCTGCATGCTCATGGCCGCTAGCACACGATGCTAACATCGATTCCAGCAACAATCTTTTTTTTTTGTACATTTGGTCACAAATCCAAATATTGAAGGAATACATTCATAACTCAATAAGAAATGTTCCTGTCAACAAGCATTTCTACAAGCAAAAGTTACTAATTGAAGCGTTTGCAGCGACCGTGGCTCTGCGCTACATGCTAACATGCTAAAACCACAATGCTAACATACCACTTCTAGTCATTTAGCGAACATTAATTTTAAACAGTTTGTTCAAATCCGTCTTAGTAGTTTGTATAACACAATGCCAACATGATAAAATCACTTAACAAAATTGTACACAATTTAATGGTAATCAAATGTACTGTATATCCTTGTTAGGTTAGCTTGTAAACCTGCTAACACCAGCATTAGTTGACGAAACAGTTAGTTATCCCACTTACTTTATTTGGTCAGGTAGCTAATGCTCAATCCATCAATGTTTATTTATATAGCCCTAAATCACAAGTGTCTCAAAGGGCTGCACAAGCCACAACGACATCCTCGGTTCAGATCCCACTTCAGGGCAAGGAAAAACTCAACCCAGTGGGATGACAATGAGAAACCTTGGAGAGGACCGCAGATGTGGGTGATCCATAGTGGAGCTAACATAATAGTGAGAGTCCAGTCCATAGTGGATCTAACATAATAGTGTGAAAGTCCAGTCCATAGTGGATCTAACATAATAGTGAGAGTCCAGTCCATAGTGGATCTAACATAATAGTGAGAGTCCAGTCCATAGTGGATCTAACATAATAGTGTGAGAGTCCAGTCCATAGTGGATCTAACATAATAGTGTGAGAGTCCAGTCCATAGTGGATCTAACATAATAGTGAGAGTCCAGTCCATAGTAGATCTAACATAATAGTGTGAAAGTCCAGTCCATAGTGGATCTAACATAATAGTGAGAGTCCAGTCCATAGTGGATCTAACATAATAGTGAGAGTCCAGTCCATAGTGGATCTAACATAATAGTGAGAGTCCAGTCCATAGTGGATCTAACATAATAGTGTGAAAGTCCAGTCCATAGTGGATCTAACAGAATAGTGAGAGTCCAGTCCATAGTGGATCTAACATAATAGTGAGAGTCCAGTCCATAGTGGATCTAACATAATAGTGTGAGAGTCCAGTCCATAGTGGATCTAACATAATAGTGTGAGAGTCCAGTCCATAGTGGATCTAACATAATAGTGAGAGTCCAGTCCATAGTGGATCTAACATAATAGTGTGAAAGTCCAGTCCATAGTGGATCTAACATAATAGTGAGAGTCCAGTCCATAGTGGATCTAACATAATAGTGAGAGTCCAGTCCATAGTGGATCTAACATAATAGTGAGAGTCCAGTCCATAGTGGATCTAACATAATAGTGTGAGAGTCCAGTCCATACTGGATCTAACATAATAGTGAGAGAGTCCAGTCCATAGTGGATCTAACATAATAGTGTGAGAGTCCAGTCCATAGTGGATCTAACATAATAGTGTGAGAGTCCAGTCCATAGTGGATCTAACATAATAGTGAGAGTCCAGTCCATAGTGTATCTAACATAATAGTGTGAGAGTCCAGTCCATAGTGGATCTAACATAATAGTGTGAGAGTCCAGTCCATAGTGGATCTAACATAATAGTGAGAGTCCAGTTCATAGTGAATCTAACATAATAGTGTGAGAGTCCAGTCCATAGTGGATCTAACATAATAGTGTGAGAGTCCAGTCCATAGTGGATCTAACATAATAGTGAGAGTCCAGTCCATAGTGGATCTAACATAATAGTGAGAGTCCAGTCCATAGTGGATCTAACATAATAGTGAGAGTCCAGTCTATAGTGGATCTAACATAATAGTGAGAGTCCAGTCCATAGTGGATCTAACATAATAGTGAGAGTCCAGTCCATAGTGGATCTAACATAATAGTGAGAGTCCAGTCCATAGTGGATCTAACATAATAGTGAGAGTCCAGTCCATAGTGGGGCCAGCAGGAGACCATCCCGTAACTATGCTAAACCGTGCTAATTTGGCAATTTACACGACAACGCGACATTATCTCGCCATCAGACTCTTGCAAACGCCGCTGGGCGGGGGGCGGGCGTCCACGTGTGCGCCTTCCTTTGCCAGATTTAATAAATCAAAACCCCAACTTTAATCTGAAATAATCCAGATGAGCAGATTAAAAAGAGATTATAGAAAACTGCACTCCTCACTGGAAATGATGACAGACACACACGTATCTTCATAAATGGGACAGTGGACAATGGCCGTCATCTACAGTGTAAATCTGACTTTTATTTTTAGTTTGTGGTGTTTGTTTGTGGAGTGCAAATAAAGGGCGACACACTTCAGTAGTCATGTGTTGTCTGGCTCCTCTTTTCCCTGTTTATTCTTTGTCTACGAGACTATTATTGTTTTCCCCCTATTATGGGCAAGAACAACACACACTTTGTCTCACTCACTGCAGAGACTTTTTACAAGAGGTCAAATTTGCACACAAAAAAAACATCTCTACGTACCCAAATTGGAATAGGTTTAGCATTTTTGGATACTTCTGTAAAACATAGAGGCATACGTAAAATTGATGTTTTATTTGCATATAAGAGTAATACAAAAAAAACAATTAGTATTGGATTTTCCCCTTGAAAATATTATTTTCTTATTTGTCATTATAAAAATCCCACATTTCCAGGAATTTCACATATTCTAGGATTTTTTGTACCATGCAAACTGATTGAACATTTTTTTCAAAAGTCCACATTTCTCAACTGATACAAACCATTCCACCAATCAAGGCTACCGTAATTTTCGGAGGATAAGTCGCTCCGCAGTATAAGCCGCACCAGCCGAAAATACATAATAAAGAAGGAAAAAACATATATAAGTCGCACTGGAGTATAAGTCGCATTTTTTGGGGAAATGTATTTGATAAAAGCCAACACCAAGAATAGACATTTGAAAGGCAATTTAAAATAAATAAAGAATAGTGAACAACAGGCTGAATAAGTGTACGTTATATGAGGCATAAATAACCAACTGGTATGTTAACGTAACATATTATGGTAAGAGTCATTCAAATAACTATAACATATAGAACATGCTATACGTTTACCAAACAATCTGTCACTCCTAATCGCTAAATCCCATGAAATCTTATACGTCTAGTCTCTTACGTGAATGAGATAAATAATATTATTTGATATTTTACGCTAATGTGTTAATAATTTCACACATAAGTCGCTCCTGAGTATAAGTCGCACCCCCGTCCAAACTATGAAGAAAAATGCGGTATTTATTTTTCATGTCAAAATATTCCTGTTTTTACCGGATTTCCCACTTTTCCATAACACTTATTCTATATTAAAATGCACATTTCCAAACCAACTCAAAAAATTCCAAAGTCAAAATTAGACATGTCCGATAATATCGGCCGATAAACGCTTTAAAATGTAATATCGGAAATTATCGGTATCGGTTTCAAGAAGTAAAATTAATGACTTTTTAAAACGCCGCTGTACGGAGCGGTACATATCCGGTAAAACACGGATGTTCTAGTATACTCTGGACTGAAGCTGTGTGCCTTCATTGTTTTTGTAGCTGTTGTTTTGAGGCATGTTTAAAAAAAATTAAAAAATAATGCACTTTGTGAAAGTCAAAGTATAGTATTTCCCATAGTTGTAATGGGTATCAGGATTATCTCAGGGAGAGCATGTCCCAAATTCCAAGCTGCTGTTTTGAGGCATGTTAAAAAAAAGAATGCACTTTATGACTTCAGTAATAAATATGGCAGTGTCATGTTGGCACTTTTTTCCATAACTGGAGTTGAAGTTGTTCTCTTATTTTGGAAAACCTTGTTTTTGATTGATTGATTGGAACTTGTATTAGTAGATTGCACAGTACAGTACATATTTCGTACAATTGACCACTAAATGGTAACACCCCCAATAAGTTTTTCAACTTGTTTTAATCGTGGTCCATGTCAATCAATTCATGGTAAAGTTACATTGTTTAATGCATCCAGCGGGGCATCACAACAAAATTAGGCGTAATAATGTGTTAATTCCACGACTGTATATATCGGTATCGGTTGATATCGGAATCGGTAATTAAGAGTTGGACAATATCGTAATATCAGATATCGGCAAAAAAGCCAACCGTGCATCAACATCCCCTTGTTCAAAGAACAATACCAACACAGTGCATGAACTCACAACATGCAAATCAGTCTGACTTCTGCTGTTGCCATATCCATAAAGCCGATAGGGAGAAGTTTTTATTTACACGATGAGTCGGGTGTGTCTTGACCTCCGCGGCGGAGGCTCCGTCGAACCCCTGAAGCCGACCCACCAAACCCTTAGGGTTCGATCGAACCCAGGTTAAGAACCACTGTTTTATTTATTTATTAGCCTTTATTTAACCAGGTAAAATCCCATTGAGATCAAAGATCTCTTTTCCAAGGGAGACCTGGCCAAGAGGGCAGCAGCAAGGTTACATTAAAAACAGTAAACAAATACATAAAACATCACATTTACAACATTAAAACTTGCTCACATGACACATGTGCATACAGACAAGGTAGACTGCAGTCCTTTCACAGAAGCTTTAAACTCATTCAACGTAACTAGGGTTTGAAGTTTAATGTTCGATTGTAGGTTATTCCAAGCCTTCGGTACTGAAAACCTAAATGCTTTCTTGCCCAGTTCAGTTCTTACTTTGGGGACGACAAATTGCAAAACATTCATTGAACGAAGATTGTGTCTCAGCCAAAAAAATAAAAATAAAAAAAAGTCATATTTATTACTATTTAACACTTAAATATCTAGATCAGGTTCAGGTATATCTGTCAATATAAAGTTTAAAAAAAAAGAAGTTTTATGCCCTTTTTGTCAAAGAAAACCCAGATTTTTATGGCAAAGCACAAAATATGCAATATTTCCCCCTAACTTTAAGTGAAATATTTGATGTGCGTTAATTGGAACCCTAAATAAGTCAATAATTTATAACATTGATTTGAATTCATTATCATTTTTTGAACAATGACAGTTTTTTAAAATGATTGGGTATCACTCATAAAAGTGTTACAAATAATAATTCCAATAATTTTTCAACAATTATTTAATTCTTTTGTTTTTAAATTTTGTTTGTTTGTTTCATGCCCTTTTTTTTCAAACCTTTTGTTTTTTTAAATGGCAAACACGCAATATTGAAATATTTGATGTGAAGTAATTGGAGCCTTGAATAGGTCAATCATTCATAACATTGATTTTGATTCATTATTACTTTCAAATCAATAACAACCCAAGAAAATGACGACATTACATTTCCCTATCTATTGATATAATCCCATATATTTCATATTATTTTTTTTATGATTTTATTACCAAGTACTTCAGTGTACGTTTAACTAAATATAGCAGGAGACGTCTTTCTGACCTGGATCTTCTCGCTGCGTTGAAGCTACGTTTCTAGGACACTGTCAAATTTGTCTAACGCTTGAATGTGGACATGGAGCAATTAGCGCCCCCTCCGCCCGCCCCTAACTCCCAGAGCTCCCAGTAACCCCATTCTATACGTCATACTGAGGGGAAACAAGAGCACGTCAAAGCGAAGGCGCCTCATGGCTTGGACTGAACTTTATTGACAAGAACGTCAACGTCAGTCATGTGATCGCTTGGTTTTTACGTGACGTGCCTCAAGAAAACGGACATGTTGTCATTTTTTCCTGCCTGGGAAGCCACCTGAGTTGCTCTCAGCTTGTGTAGCATCAAATAGCTTTTTCATGCTGCGTCCAAACTGGACTAGAACTCCGGTAAAACAAACAAAGTGACAAAATGTAATATGGTCACAAATGGATAATAAACACATTAAAATGGGACTGTCTGAGTGGAGCTTGTTATTGCAACTCCGTAGAGTAGATGGCGGCATAGCTGGCCTGCCAGAGAGTCACAAGACATAGCACACTGCAAAAACTATAATCTAAGTAAGATGAAATATCTCAAATAAGGGTGATATTTGCTTATTTTCTGTCTGATAATATAATTATTCTCACTAAGCAGATTTTATGTTAGTGTTTTACTTGTTTTAAGTGTTTTGGTCCTAAATGATCTCAGTAAGATATTACAGCTTGTTGCTGAGATTTGATGACCTATATTGAGTAAAACATGCTTGAAACTAGAATATCAACTGTTGCAAAGCTGTGTCATCAACACTCACAAGTATAAAACTACTTTTTTAAAGTAATCATTTCTTATTTCAAGCATGAAAAAAAAAATCATGACTGTGTGTCTCATAATTAAAACAGATGACAGCCAAATGGACTTTGCTGTTTTATTTTCAATGAAACAATAGAAAATACGTACTCATATTGTAGTACAGTTCTTATTATTTAGAATATACTTATTTTAAGGTATTTTTGGGTTCATTGAGGTTAGCTAATTTGACTTGTTTTGGAAAGTCTTGACAAGCCAAATTTTCTTGTTCTATTGGCAGATAATTTTGCTTAGTTCAAATAAAATACCCCTAATTTTATTTAATTTTTTTCTTGTTTTTGAACACTGACTTTTTGCAGTGCAGGACAAATACGTTTTGCCAACTTAGCGGCTTTGTCGCCATATTTAGAGACTATTCAGATTCTCTTTGTAAAAAAAAAAGAAGCGATGAGCGACGAGTATTTTTTATTTTTTTGTCATTAAAAAAAATACAATCATGTGTGCTTACGGACTGTATCCCTGCAGACTGTATTGATATATATTGATATATAATGTAGGAACCACAATATTAATAACAGAAAGAAACAACCTTTTTGTGTGAATGAGTTTGAATGAGTGTAAATGGGGGAGGGAGGTTTTTTGGGTTGGTGCACTAATTGTAAGTGTATGTTGTGTTTTTTATGTTGATTTAATTTAAAAAAAAAAAAATATATATATATATATATATATATATATATATATATATTTTTTTTTTTTATTATTATTTTTTTTTTTTCTTGTCGATTCACGGACCGGTAGTTGGGGACCACTGACTAAGATGACATATCAAAACAACACTAAATTAAAGTGCACTTTGTACAGACCGCCACTACAATAGTTTAAAACAAATAAAGTGCACTTTTGTGCACGATGTCACACAAGATATTTCAATAAGTGTCAAATAAAAATGAGCTGCATAATAGGAAATCAAATAGTGTATGTCCTTCGCTATGTGGTAGGTTCCTACGGACGTTGTCATCTTCTGTTGTTGACTATTTTTTTCATACGGTGTTGATGTGGAAATGGTTGCTTCGGCATTTTGTTGGTGTGGCACCGAACGGAGATGTTGACATGCAGAGTTTCAAGCACTCTTCATTCTCTAGCGGGTGACTTTTCAAATGATGCTACATATTAGCAGTAATGCTACTTTTTGTAGCAACGCTTTTGCCCCACACTTGACAAATTACGGTTGTCTGTTCGACATATTCCCGCTTGAAGCCAAACCACCGCCAGACGATGGACCCCCTGCTGTTTTTCTTGGGAATTAATTCTTCCTTCATTTGTTACCAGATTTGCACCTTCTTTCTCTCGTATTACCACTCGCACCACAGCTAACGTTACCCATGCCGCTACCTCTCTGCTCCGCGAGGGCGTATACGTATGTGACGTATGTAAGAAGGTGCGTTTGTTTTATGTCTCTGTGAGAAGAGAGACGAGAAAGAGTGAGAAGAGCCTGTAGTGTAATGCCCGCAGCTAAAAGCAACTGCGTGAGAACGTATACTCGAATATCACAATATAGTAATTTTCTATATCGCACAGAGACAAACCCGCGATATATCGAGTATATCGATATATCGCCCAGCCCTAGGAAGAAGCAGATCCTATTCAAACTGTGCAGGAAACAATACACACATTAGGTGTCTGAATTAATAAATAGTAATTATTTGCGTTTTTCTGTTTTTTGGACCATAAATCACGAGTTTTGCGACTTAAAACATATTATTTTTTTATATACTAGCAGTGTGTGCTCACACGATGGTATCCGGTTTATGACCGAATCTCCATTTTCTTTCCAAATAGGTCACATGGTCACCAGACGAGTGCATGAAGGGATTAACCCTGGGGGGGAAAAAATCACGACGTTCCACTCAGATTATCATTAAATTTCATATATAGTGTTAGCCAGTAGTCGTCGTCAATGAAGGTGTGTGAGTTACTACTACAACTACTACAAAGTAGTAGTAACCTTCCCTGACCTATTTCTCCATAGGCTGAAAGAAGAAGGAGCCTGTTGCTGGGAAGAATGCTAACATTAAAGCAAGGATGCTAACTAAAGTTAAAGTTAAAGTTAAAGTACCAATGATTGTCACACACACACTAGGTGTGGCGAAATTATTCTCTGCATTTAACCCATCACCCTTGATCACCCCCTGGGAGGTGAGGGGAGCAGTGGGCAGCAGCGGTGGCCGCGCCCGGGAATCATTTTTGGTGATTTAACCCCCAATTCCAACCCTTGATACTGAGTGCCAAGCAGGGAGGTAATGGGTCCCATTTTTATAGTCTTTGGTATGACTCGGCCGGGGTTTGAACCCACAACCTACCGATCTCAGGGCGGACACTCTAACCACTAGGCCACTGAGTAGGTATTACTATTACTAACAGTGTCAAACACCAGAACAACAACATAAAACAATAGTATGCTTGGGGAACCATGGCACTATTAGTAAGCACCCTGTGTTGATTTCCCTGACTGATCATCAAAAAAATTATTACAGAAAGAAAAAAATACAATAAATATTATTACCGTATTTTTCGGACTATAAGTCGCAGTTTTTTTCATAGTTTGGCCGGGGGTGAGGCTTATACTCAGGGGCGACTTATGTGTGAAATTATTAACACATTAGCGTAAAATATCAAATAATATTATTTATCATTCACGTAAGAGACTAGACGTATAAGATTTCATGGGATTTAGCGACTAGGAGTGACAGATTGTTTGTTAAACGTATAGCATGTTCTATATGTTATAGTTATTTGAATGACTCTTATCATAATATGTTACATTAACATACCAGTTGGTTATTTATGCCTCATATAACGTACACTTATTCAGCCTGTTGTTCACTATTCTTTATTTATTTTAAATTGCCTTTCAAATGTCTGTTCTTGGTGTTGGCTTTTATCAAATACATTTCCCCAAAAAATGCGACTTATACTTATATATGTTATTTTCCTTCTTTATTATGCATTTTCGGCCGGAGCGACTTGTACTCCGAAAAATACGGTAAATATGAATTCAATTTTAAAAATACATTTCCCCTGTACTGCAATTAAAAATAAAATATTGTACAATCATAATAGGTTGTTTGTACTCCATTATTTAGCAACAATACCATAGCTAACATCGCAGTCACTTTTTAAAGTGAAGAAAAAAAACCTACTATATCTGTGGCTGACTGGTGGATGCTCGTTATTCCAAGATGTGTAGCGAAGCCTGTCTTACAAATGGGCTGCTTGCGGATGCCTAGAGGTCGCTAACTTTCCAGTTTGTTTCAAGCATTATATCTCGTCCTTTTATGGCTTGTAGCGCGCAATGACGAAACTCTGCGCATTAGCTTTGTGTGTTAGCTAACGACGGCTATCATTGAACGTGTTTTCTGTCATAACATGACTGCAAATTGGTAGCCGCTTTCATGTTTGTGTGGACGAGACAGCGGTGAGTGACACGCCTGAACAGCAAACTAGATACCGACAAGCAGGTTTTATTCAACATAATTAGTCATTGTGAAAAATATAGACACTTTAAAAATATATATGTTCAGGGGTGTCCAAACTTTTTTCTCCATTGAGGGGTCACACACTGAAAAATCAAAGTATGTGGTGGCCATTTTGATATTTTTCATTTTCAATACCAATATAATGTATAGATTAGGTTTGGTTCTGGGGACCCGGAAGGGTCTCAGTCATAATAGTTTAAAAAAAAAAAAAGTTATATTATTTATTACTATTTAACACTTAAATATCTAGATCAGCTTCAGGTCTATCTGTCGATATAAAGTAAAAAAATATATAAACACATTTTTAATACCGTATTTTTTGGAGTATAAGTCGCTCCGGAGTATAAGTCGCACCAGCCGAAAATGCATAATAAAGAAGGAAAAAAACATAAGTCGCACTGGTGTATAAGTCGCATTTTTGGGGGAAATGTATTTGATAAAAGCCAACACCAAGAATAGACATTTGAAAGGCAATTTAAAATAAATAAAGAATAGTGAACAACAGGCTGAATAAGTGTACGTTATATGAGGCATAAATAACCAACTGGTATGTTAACGTAACATATTATGGTAAGAGTCATTCAAATAACTATAACATATAGAACATGCTATACGTTTACCAAACAATCTGTCACTCCTGATCGCTAAATCCCATGAAATCTTATACGTCTAGTCTCTTACGTGAATGAGATAAATAATATTATTTGATATTTTACGCTAATGTGTTAATAATTTCACACATAAGTCGCTCCTGAGTATAAGTCGCACCCTGCGACTTATAGTCCGAAAAATACGGTACATTATTTTTCATGCCCTTTTTGTCAAGGAAACCCCTGATTTTTATGGCAAAGCACAAAATATGCAATATTTCCCCCTAATTTTTTTAAGTGGAATATTTGATGTCAATCAATCAATCAAAGTTTATTTATATAGCCCTTAATCACAAGTGTCTCAAAGGGCTGCACAATCCACATCGACATCCTCGGCTCAGATCCCACATGTGAGTTATTTGGAGGCCTAAATAAGTCAATAATTCATAACAACATTGATTCATTAACCTTCTATGAACAATAACAGTTTAAAAAAATAAAATCCCACTAAAATTAACTGGCATCCAAAAGGGCCACACTAAAAAAAGTGTTGAAAATAATCAAAATCACAATTTCTTTTAAATTATTTTTTTACTTTTTTGTTTTATGCCCTTTTTGTAAAAAAAAAAAAAAAGTTTTTTTATATGGCAAACACACACAATATGCAATATTTCCCCCCTATTTTTTTTAAGTGGAATATTTCATGTGAGTTAATTGGAGCCCTAAATAAGTCAATAATTCAGAACAACGTTGATTCATTATCATTTCTTGAACAATGACAGTTTAAAAAAAAATACTATTCCACTAACAATTTTGGGCATTCATTTTTTAAATTTCAACAATTTTTTTTTATGATTTTTTTTTTTTACTTGACTGTTTTATGCCCTTGTTGTCAAAGAAAACTTTTGTTTTTTTTATATGGCAAACACAAAATATTTAATATTTTCCCCAGATAATATTTCAAAATGGAATATTTGATGGGAATTAATTGGAGCCTTAAATAGGTCAATAATTCATGACAACATCGATTTTGATTCATTATTATTTTTTGAGCAATGAGTTTAAAAAAACAGCCTACGTATTTGTGTTATTAGCACCAATGTCGCAACTTTCTCTCGTTACATTTCACCTTATTGCTCTTTTATTCCACTTTTTAATGTTTAAAAAAAAGTTTATATAAAAGTGTTTTTAGAATGTGCAATGCGCCGTTAAAAAATTAGCTGCGGGCCGTAAATGGGCCCTGTGCCGCAATTTGGACACATCTGCTTTAAGCCACTTATGGTAACTTAACATAGGTGGCTGAGTTTTTGTTTTATATTTGAAAAATGTAACTTTGAGCTACAGCCTTTTTAGTTATGTATTTTTACAAAGTCTTATAGTGCACTAAAAATAATGATAATGATCAAATTAGTTAGGTTTGAAGTATTCCAACAGCTTGTATTTAAGCATAAAAATATAGTGTTTTGTGGCAAAAAAAAAGCACAAATTTTTTAAAATTAATTTTCAATGCGTTCCTGAATTAATGTTAGAGATGATTTAATGTTTTTCAGTATCAAATGGGAATTAAAGGATTTAATTGTGTCAATAAAGTTGATCTATATTTATTTGTTTTCTTTCATGTTAATAAGGATACAATGTTATGCAGAGGTGTACTTATGACAATTTTATAGACAAATTACACCATTTATAGTTGCAGCAAAGCTAAAAAAGTCTGGCTGCAGAACAAATAAAAAATGTTTTAAATAATATTTAGTGCCGATGTAAAAATGCTACTGTGTGATTCTCTAATAGATGCCTGGTACTCTCTGAAGTTGAGTGAATACACCCCCCGCTTCTGTATGAGGACCATGTTATTTATGGACACCACAAAGAAACTCTTGAAAGATGTTTTTTTTTTTTTTTTTTCAAAGTTTGGAGGAAAAAGTGACAAGCAAATACCTTCCAAGCTGAAGTCCAGCAGGACATAATCGTAGACGGTCTCGGTTTTAGTCTCCACTTGAGGTCTTTTTAGCGTGGAGTATATCTTCCCGGGGCTGCTGTCCTCCGGGTCCTCCAGCTTCCTCAAGCCGCAACCCATGGCCTCAGTGGCGGGCAGAGAGCACCGGAGGAGCCGCTCAAAAAAAAAAAAAACGAAACAAACCTTAAGCCTCCACTCGCCGTCTCCCGGGGGGTGTCTCACTTCTGACGGGATGAGTTCATCCTCACACACGCTGGTGGTCCTCCAACGGGGCTTGTGGACAATAGAGGCGGAACAAAAGAGCGCTTAAGTCGGTGCTGAAAGACTTGTTGTCCCGCTGTGTGGAGGAGGAGTAGCGTGCTCTTCCCTTGGAGGAAAACTTTCCCACGCAGTCAAGCGCGACAAAATGACTCGACTTCCTGCTGCGTTTTTCAAAATAAGAGCACTTCTCATTTTTGTCTTCCAAAATGTTTGATTGATTGAAACTTTTATTATTAGATTGCACAGTACAGTACATATTCCGTACAATTGACCACTAAATGGTAACACCCGAATAAGTTTTTCAACGTTAATCAATTCATGGTACAAATATATACTATCCGCATAATACAGTCATCACACAAGTTAATCATCAGAGTATATACATTGAATTATTTACAATCCGGGGGGTGGAATGTGGAGGGGGTTGGGTTGCTATCAGCATACTTCAGTCATCAACAATTATATCATCTGAGAAATGGACATTGAAACAGTGTAGGTCTGACTAGGTAGGATATGTACAGCGAGCGGTGAACATAGTGAGCTCAGAAAGCATGAGAACAAGTATATACATTTGATTATTTACAATCCGGGGAGGTGGGATGTGGTGGGGGGAAGGGGTTAGTCTACTAATAAAAGTCTCAATCAATCAATCAATCAATTGATTGATTGAAACTTTTATTAGTAGATTGCACAGTACAGTACATATTCCGTACAATTGACCACTAAATGGTAACACCCCAATAAATTTTTCCATCTTCTTCCGCTTATCCGAGGACGGGTCGCGGGGGCAGCAGCCTAAGCAGGGAAGCCCAGACTTCCCTCTCCCCAGCCACTTCGTCCAGCTCTTCCCGGGGGATCCCGAGGCGTTCCCAGGCCAGTAGGGAGACATATTCTTCCCAACGTGTCCTGGGTCTTCCCCGTGGCCTCCTACCGGTCGGACGTGCCCTAAACACCTCCCTAGGGAGGCGTTCGAGTGGCATCCTGACCAGATGCCCGAACCACCTCATCTGGCTCCTCTCGATGTGGAGGAGCAGCGGCTTTACTTTGAGCTCCCCCCGGATGACAGAGCTTCTCACCCTATCTCTAAGGGAGAGCCCCGCCACCCGGCGGAGGAAACTCATTTCGGCCGCTTGTACCCGTGATCTTGTCCTTTCGGTCATAACCTAAAGCTCATGACCATAGGTGAGGATGGGAACGTAGACCGACCGGTAAATTGAGAGCTTTGCCTTCCGGCTCAGCTCCTTCTTCACCACAACGGATCGATACAGCGTCCGCATTACTGAAGACGCCGCACCGATCTGCCTGTCGATCTCACGATCCACTCTTCCCTCACTCGTGAACAAGACTCCGAGGTACTTGAACTCCTCCACTTGGGGCAAGATCTCCTCCCCAACCCGGAGATGGCACTCCACCCTTTTCCGGGCGAGAACCATGGACTCGGACTTGGAGGTGCTGATTCTCATCCCAGTCGCTTCACACTCGGGGTCCACGTAAATTAATTCATGGTGACAAAAACAAGGGTTGTAGTTGCCTGGAGGTGTTCTTTGAGTTCGGTTTTAAAGGAGGATAAAGATGCACTTTCTTTTACACCTGTTGGGAGTGCATTCCATATTGATGTGGCATAGAAGGAGAATGAGTTAAGACCTTTGTTAGATCGGAATCTGGGTTTGACGTGGTTTGTGGAGCTCCCCCTGGTGTTGTGGTTATGGCGGTCATTTACGTTCTGGAAGTAGTTTGACATGTGCTTTGGTATCAGGGAGGTGTAGCGGATTTTATAGACTAGGCTCAGTGCAAGTTGTTTTACTCTGTCCTCCACCCTGAGCCAGCGCACTTTGGAGAAGTGGGTAGGAGTGAGGAAGGATCTGGGGTGGAGGTCTAGAAGTAATCTGTCTAGCTTGTTCTGGGATGTTTGGAGTCTAGATTTGAGGGTTTTGGAGGTGCTAGAGTACCAGGAGGTGCATGCGTAATGGAAAAAGTGTTGAACGAGAGTTCCCGCTAGAATCTTCATGGTGCTTTTGTTGACCAGAGAGGAGATTCTGTGGAGAAATCTTGTTCGTTGGTTGACCTTTTTGATTACTTTGGTTGCCATTTTATCACAGGAAAGATTAGCCTCTAGAATGGAACCTAGGTAGGTGACCTCATCTTTCCTGGTGATAACAATGTCACCCACTTTAATAGTGACTTTCTTAAGGTTGATGTGGGACCCAAATAGGATGGATTCCGTTTTACCCAAGTGTATGGATAGCTTGTTGTCAGCGAGCCAGGTGCAAATACTACAGAGTTCAGCACCGAGGATTTTCTCCACCTGTGACTTGTCCTTGCCGGATACCAGCAAGGCCGAGTCATCCGCAAACAAGAACAATTCACAGTCGCATGCTGATGACATGTCGTTTACGTATATTAGGAACAGTAAAAGCCCCAATACACTGCCTTGTGGGACTCCACAGCTTACTGAGGGGTGGGGGGACACGGTGCCGTTCACCTCTACCACCTGTTTCCTCCCCTCCAAGTAAGATTGCATCCAACTCGATGAGGTTTTATCAAATCCGATTGCTCTGAGCTTATCCAACAGTATAGCGTGGTTAACGGTGTCAAAGGCCTTCTGAAGGTCCAGCATGACCATGCCGCAGTATTTGCCCACGTCCACCTCATGTTTGATGTGGTCGGTCAGATAGAGAAGGCATGTGTCAGTGGAGTGGTTAGTTCTGAAGCCGGATTGGAATTAGTTTTTTAGTAGCAAGGTAACTATCGACCTGTTCATAAAATATTTTTTCCATTACTTTCGAAATGGAACTGAGAATAGAAACAGGTCGGTAGTTGCCAGGTTCTAATTTGCTTCCTTTTTTTAAAAAAAGGGGAGTTACTCTTGCTATCTTGAAATCTTTTGGTACTTGGCCTTGTTTTATTGAGAGGTTTATTATGTGTGTGATGATTGGGGCAATGGTGGTGGCAGAGGCCCTGAGGAATCTGGAGGGGATATTGTCAAGGCCGGTGGCCTTGTTTTGGTGGAGCGCGCTCAATATTTTGAGCACCTCGTCAGCTGAGACCATTTCTAATTTGAAATCTTTGTTGAATACTCCTAGCTCCCCTAGTTAGGCACAGGTGTCAAACTCATGGTTTTATTGCCTGGAAATAATGTACGTCAACAAAGCACTTCATCTTTCTTACTAAATATACTTTTTTTTTCAGTTTTTACAGAAAAATGTCATACAGCATACAATTGTCTTTTAAATAAAAAATATGTCAACATGCGAAAAACATAATATAAAAATATTTCTTAAAAAAAAAAATCAAAACAAATAAATACGAAATAAATATGATTTCAAAGCAAGTTATCCATCAATTTGTATGTTATAATAATGTTATAATAATATCATGACGATGATACATTACAATTAGAGATGTCCGATAATGACTTTTTTTGCCGATATTCCGATATTGTCCAACTCTTAATTACCGATTCCGATATCAACCGATACCGATATATACAGTCGTGGAATTAACACATTATTATGCCTAATTTTGTTGTGATGCCCCGCTGGATGCATTAAACAATGTAACAAGGTTTTCCAAAATAAATCTACTCAAGTTATGGAAAAAAATGCCAACATGGCACTGCCATATTTATTATTGAAGTCACAACGTGCATTATTTTTTTTAACATGCCTCAAAACAGCAGCTTGGAATTTGGGACATGCTCTCCCTGAGAGAGCATGAGGAGGTTGAGGTGGGCGGGGTTTGAGGTGGTGTGGGGGGGTGTATATTGTAGTGTCCTGGAAGAGGTAGTGCTGCAAGGGGTTCTGGGTATTTGTTCTGTTGTGTTTATGTTGTGTTACGGTGCGGATGTTCTCCCGAAATGTGTTTGTCATTCTTGTTTGGTGTGGGTTCACAGTGTGGCGCATATTTGTAACAGTGTTAAAGTTGTTTATACGGCCAACCTCAGTGTGACCTGTATGGCTGTTGACCAAGTCTGCATTGCATTCACTTGTGTGTGTGAAAAGCCGTAGACATTATGTGATTGGGCCGGCACGCAAAGGCAGTGCCTTTAAGGTTTACTGGCGCTCTGTACTTCTCCCTACGTCCGTGTACACAGCTGCGTTTTAAAAAGTCATAATTTTAACTTTTTGAAACCGATACCGATAATTTCCGATATTACATTTTAAAGCATTTATCGGCCGATAATATCGGACATCTCTAATAAAAATGGTGAAAAAAATACCCCACCAACTAGGGTTGTACGGTATACCGGTACTAGTATAATATCACGGTACTAATGAATCAAAAATGGTACTATACTCTGTTTGAAAAGTACCGGTTCCCCATTTATTTATTTATTTTTTTTAACGGGCATGACGGCGCGTCGTCGTCACGTCATGACATTGCTGGGTTTACGAGCAGAGGAGCATGTTCAGCAGCGCGCACACATGGAGTACCGTATTTTCCGCACCATTAGCCGCACCTAAAAACCACAAATTTACTCAAAAGCTGACAGTGCGGCTTTTAACCCGGTGCGCTTTATATATGGATAAATATTAAGATTCATTTTCATAAAGTTTCGATCTCGCAACTTAGGTAAACAGCCGCCATCTTTTTTCCCGGTAGAACAGGAAGCGCTTCTTCTTCTACGCAAGCAACCGCCAAGGTAAGCACCCGCCCCCATAGAACAGGAAGCGCTTCTTCTTCTACTGTAAGCAACCACCCGCCCCCGGAAGAAGAAGAAAAAACGCGCGGATATCACCGTACGTTTCATTTCCTGTTTACATCTGTAAAGACCACAAAATGGCTCCTACTAAGCGACAAGGACCCGGTTCATGAAAAGACGCAATCTCTCCATCCGCACACGGATTACTACCGTATTTCACAGCAACTGATATTCCTGTGAACCGCACTGTGGAACGGGAGCACGTACGGTGAATATTCGCACCACAGGGAATGAGAAGTCATCCTTCACTGTGGTTCTAGCTTGCCATGCTAACTTCCACCCATGGTGATATTCAAAAGGAAGACCTTGCCAAAAGAGACCTTTCCAGCCGGCGTCATCATAAAAGCTAACTCGAAGGGATGGATGAAGAAAAGATGAGCGAGTGGTTAAGGTAAGTTTAAGTTTACGCGAAGAGGCCGGGTGGCTTTTTTCACACAGCTCTGTCCATGTTGATATACGTATGTTTGTGATTGCACATTTGCGTACATTTTGGGAGTGAACAGAGTTGTTAGAACGCTGGTTTTTAATATATTATTAAAGTTTGACTGACCTATCTGACTGTTTTTTTGACATTCCTTTAGCGCAGTTAGATGCGGCTTACAACACGGGGCGGCTTATTGGTGGACAAAGTTTTGAAATATGCCGTTCATTGAAGGCGCGGCTTTTAACCCAGGGCGCCTTATGATGCGGAAAATACGGTAGTTACAAGCAGACGCAGTGTGTAGACAGAAAAGGGAGAGCGGACGCATTATGGCTTAAAAAACGACGATAAAGGTGAAGTAATAACACTGAAACGTCCTCAGGAAGAGGTGCTTTAAGACATGACTATCTGGCTAGCGGCTAATGTCCATTTGAGTCGGCAGTGTTTCAGCTACTTCTAAATCACTTATCCTCGTCTCCATGGCGACAAATAAAGGGATTTCATCCCTGCAGAACGAGGAATAGCTAAACATGCCTCACTACACCGTAGTGAAACAAAAAATAACACTCCTCAATGGAAACAAATGCCATGGGGGGGATCTACACCTGACATCCACTGTAATGATACCAGGTACAGGAGTCGATACGACTATGATTACATCAATATTTTTTATCGTCACAAAATCTTTTTTTCCTTTTTTTAAAATTCATATTGTGTTTAGAAACATAGTAAATACGCCCTTGGACACACGAGGACTTTAAATACGACCAATGTATGATCCTGTAACTACATGGTGTCGAATCGATACCTAAATTTGTGGTATCACCCAAAACTAGGGGTGTAACGGTACGTGTATTTATATTGAACCGCTTCGGTAAGGGGGTGTCGGTTCAGTTCGGAGGTGTACCGAACGAGTTTCCACACGAAACATATTAAGTAGCGTAACGCACGTTGTGTAAACAATGCACACCGAGGCACAACACACACGGCATGCTAGCAGCTAACGGGCTAGGATAGACTGACCATACGTCCTCTTTTCACCGGACATGTCCTTTTTTGCGGAGCTGTCAGGGCGGAGTTTCTTAAATGCCTCAAATGTCCAGCATTTTGAGTTAGGGTTGCGTGTACGGTATTTTCAATGTCCGTTCAGGGTTAAGAAGGGGTTAAAAACAAAACAAATTGTGCGCGCAGCAGCATTGGTGAGGGAGGGGCAGAGACAGAGAGAGAGAGAGAGAGAGTTATGATAAACGCGCATGCGTCGCCAGGCTCTGCTTTTTATCCATAGATTTATCACATTTAATTTTTTATTATCTATAGCAGGGGTGTCAAAAGTGTGCCCCGGAGGCCATTTGCGGCCCACAGCTAATGTTTTAAAGGCCCACGGCACGTTCTAAAAATACTATTTAAATAAACAAAAACATAACAAAAGTGAAATAAAAAAGCTTAAAGGTTAAATGTAATTTAGAAGAAGTTGCAATGTTGACTAATAAAACAAAGCTGTTTTTTTTTTCTTTCAAACTGTCATTGCTCAAAACATAATATTGAATCAAAATCAATGTTATTATGAATTATTGACCTATCCAAGGTTCCCATTACTTCACATCAAATATTCCACTAGGAAAAATATTTTTGGTGGGAGATTTTGCAAATTTGGTAAATAAATAACCCACAAATTTATATTTTGTTGTTTTCTTACTGTACCGAAAATGAACCGAACCGTGACCTCTAAACCGAGGTACGTACCGAACCGAAATCTTTGTGTACCGTTACACCCCTATCCAAAACTAATGTAAAGTATCCAAACAACAGAAGAATAAGTGATTATTACATTTTAACAGAAGGGTAGATAGAACATGTTGAAACAGAAAATAAGCAGATATTAACAGTAAATGAACAAGTAGATTAAGCTTGTCCTTTATAATGTTGACAAAATAATAGAATGATAATGTCAGACTTGCCCCTGACAGTTTGGTTGTGTTCTAGTTTTTCCTCTGTGTGTGTAGTATTTCCTGTCAGCGCTCTTGTTTTGGTTCTGTTTCCTGTTTGTCTCCCTGAGTGCTGTGTCCCCTCAGCTGTGGCTGATTGGCACCTGGCCACACCTGGTGTCAATCAGCCAGCTGCTATTTATACCTGCCCTACCCTCCAGTCACTGCTGGATTATTGTCATTGTCGCTAATACTTGTTGTCACTACTACCTGTCATAATAATTGTTGTTGTAGCTCTGTCTACTTTTGTTCACTCTGCTCTTGTCATAGTTCCTTCGTGTCACAGTAAGTGTTTTTGTTTCTTGTTGACAGTTAGCTTTTGTGCTATTTTAGTTCATAGCCAAGTTTGTTCTCCGCCTTGTGCGCGCCTTTTGTTTGTACCCTTTTGTTTGTTTTTTTGCCATAGTGTTTAATTAAATCATGTTTTCTCGCTCAATGCCTACCGTCATCTCTGCATCTTGGGGTTAGTCACCAATATACCCTGACAGATAAATGACACAATATGTTACTGCATACTTCAGCAGCTAAATTAGGAGCCTTTGTTTGTTTACTTACTACTAAAAGACAAGTTATCTTGTATGTTCACTATTTTATTTAAGGACTAAATTGTTTTTCGATTGCAATAATAAGCATATGTTTAATGTACCCTAATATTTTTTGTTAAAATAAAGCCAAAAATGCCATTTTTTGTTGTCCCCTTAATTTAGAAAAGTATCGAAATACATTTTTGGTACTGGTACCAAAATATTGGTATAGGGACAACCCTACCAATAAAAGATAACATTGATCATGTCATCAGAGTACAAGTCAATTTGCATTCATTCAACGTGTGGCCTTGATCAAGTGTCTCAGTCCTGTTACTGTAGTACAGCGTGGTCCAGTCGGTCACGTGACTCCGAGACTCCCCCCCGCCTCCGAATGAGACCATCTGTCTGTCGCCTTGTGACGACCCACTCTCATCTTGAGCAGTAATTCAATCATCTTATCTTCCAGCTCTCGTGTATACCGAGCAACTCAAAGGCTGCCTCTCATCACCTCTGTCATCACCTCACAGCTGGATGCCACACCTTTGGACCTGAATCAAGGTTGGACAAAACCACTTCCTGTTTCACACAAAATGACTTGGACATTTTTTTTCTTCTGGATTCCATTGTGACTAAAACAACAAGAAAACTCATGCAATTAAACAGCAGTGAGACTGTCAGCCAACAACAACAGCTGCATTTATTCTTGCCAGGGTCAAACACACACACACACACACACACACACACACACACACACACACACACACACACACAAACATTCTTGTATTTGTTACCTTCTTGAGACCTACCTCTTTAGGACCACCATTTCTAGAGATATAAAGGTTTGTATTTACAACATTATTAATATACACCGTATTTTTTGGAGTATAAGTCGCTCCGGAGTATAAGTCGCACCGGCCGAAAATGCATAATAAAGAAGGAAAAAAACATAAATAAGTCGCACTGGAGTATAAGTCGCTTTTTTTGGGGACGTCATCAACTCACATTTACGTGAGCTGGCAGCAATTTAGCTACAAACATTTACCAACTTAAAAAAAAAAACTTCTTCTTCTCCTGGAACCTCTGCACACTAAACATGTCAAAAACGTATCCACCCGTAAGTGGACTGACTTGAAATTTCTCACACAGCTCGACTTTTTTTTTTATCCGAATCACCACAAAATTTGGTACACACCTTTAGGGGAGAGAAACGCACCTGGGTGTAAAATTTCAGCAAGATTGGTTGGAAAACAATTTGCAGGGGGCGGGCCTTAGAAAAGTACCGTATTTTTCGGAGTATAAGTCGCTCCGGAGTATAAGTGGCACCGGCCGAAAATGCACAATAAAGAAGGAAAATAACATATATAAGTCGCACTGGAGTATAAGTCGCATTTTTTGGGGAAATGTATTTGATAAAAGCCAACAGCAAGAATAGACATTTGAAAGGCAATTTAAAATAAATAAAGAATAGTGAACAACAGGCTGAATAAGTGTACGTTATATGAGGCATAAATAACCAACTGGTATGTTAACGTAACATATTATGGTAAGAGTCATTCAAATAACTATAACATATAGAACATGCTATACGTTTACCAAACAATCTGTCACTCCTAATCGCTAAATCCCATGAAATCTTATACGTCTAGTCTCTTACGTGAATGAAGATAAATAATATTATTTGATATTTTACGCTAATGTGTTAATCATTTCACACATAAGTCGCTCCTGAGTATAAGTCGCACCCCCGGCCAAACTATGAAAAAAACTGCGATTTATAGTCTGGAAAATACGGTACATATTATGCAAATATAAAAAAGCTTGTTGTGAAAAATGATTTGGAATTAAAAAAAAAAAAAGGTCACAATTTCACAAGAAAAACTTAGGATTTTGGCAGTTTTATAATAAAAGTCATAATTTTACTCAATGCAAGTCAAACTGTCACGGCGCGGGCTCGAACCCGCTTTTCTCCGGCAGCTGGGTCTGCCAGCACCTCCGTTGGCAGCGCGCAGAGACACGCCCCTGCTAGCGCTGGCCGCGTCACGCCCACATGCCGACAAGGCTGTGGGCGATCAGCAATCTGCACACCTGGGACTGATGAGGGCGAGCTGTATAAGGAAAAGTGGACCCAAGGATCCTGGCCGGAACTTAACCGTTGGTTACCCTATGCTTTCCCGAGTTCTCCTGTGATCCCCTGTTGTTCCCCTCTGGATTCTGGACTGCCTCCCTTCATCCCCAACCTCCGCTTGGACACGGACCCCTTGATGCCTCTCTCAGCCCCACGGACCTCCCGTTGGACTTGTTTGCTTTCTCATCAACAAATAGGTAATACTCAACAGCTAATCATTCATACACATAGTCTCCCACCATACACTCCTTTTGGATTAGTCACACTCCATTCTCTTGTTTAGTATATATATATATTTAGTATTGTGTATTATTATATATATTGTGCATATATATAATAAAACATAGAGCAACATTACCCCCTTGTGGAACTGTGCCGTCACTACTCCCCCTGTATACATAACAGTAAGTTCCGGCGAAATTATTTATAAGGACCTGACGGCACACTTTTTCCTTAGCCTTGCTCCCAGTGCCTTTAGCCCCGCCCCCAGTGACTTTTAATTTTTTTTGGGCCACTCAAGATGTCTTTTTGTTTTTTTCACTTCACCCGGGAAAATGTTTCTAGTCCTGATCGCCTATCTTGGAGGGAAATGTTTAGCGGTGATATTGGGGAAGAGGAATTTACCCGCCGCCTGAACACCCTCCTCCCACCCTCAGTGAATGTTCCTCGTTCGACAGGAACCGTCTGGCATCCGCTTTCAGAGGTGGGGGATAGTACTGGTGGCTGTGCTGATGTGGTAGCACAGCTGCGCCCAGCTAGACCTTCACCACCTGTTCTCCGGCAGGTTAAACCACAACCACCAGCAGGCCCGTTACCACCTGTCTTTCGGTTTGCCTGGGCGCACTCACCAACCACACTAACCAACATTACCCCCTTGTGGAACTGTGCCGTCACTACTCCCCCTGTATACGTAACACTAACTTATAGAAGAAAAACTGAACATTTGTGCAATATAATGATAAAAGTTGGAATTTTACTTAATAACAGTCACAATTTTACAAGAAAAACTTAAAATTTTGTCAATTTTATGAAAAGAGTCGTAATTTTACTCGACAAAAGTCACAATTTTATAAGAAAACTTAAAAATATGGGCAACATTACAATAATAATCAGAATTTTACTTGGCAAAATTATGACAAGTCATAATGTTACTCAAAAAATGTCCCTATTTTACAAGAACAACATAAAAATTGGCAAAATTGTGATAAAAGTCTGAATTTTATATGAAAAATTTTACCATTTTTTATTAAAAAGTAATAATTTTACATAAAGTAATAATTTTACGAGAAAATATTGCAATATAACAGAAATATGAGAAATTGTTCCCAATTTTATAAGAAAAAAGTCGACACATTGTGAGAAACAGACTGCTTTTAGTTAATTTATTTTTTTTGTTTTTGAATTGGTTTTTAATCTTCATTTTTTTTTTTACTTCAAGTTACTACAGTATGTCTCTATGTACATTTTTATTTATTTTTTTATTAATTTTGGCCAAAGGGGGAGCATTTCAATTTCTTACACACACTTGTTATTACATATGTTGGCCAGAGGAGGAGCACTTTTAAAAGCGACACACAGTCAATTTGAAAAATCCCTCCTTTTTGGGACCACCCTCATTTTGATAGATTTCACCAGCAGGGGTGAAAATGAGACATTCTCTATTAGATGCAATGGTTTTCCGTAGTGGGACCATGATTTATGTCCTAACTTGTTCACCGGCCCTCATATGGAAGGTACTTTCCCTTGTTGATGTCTCAAGTAGGGTAGAAATACAAGAACACACACACACACACACACACACACACACACACACACACACACACACACACACACACACACACACACACACACACACACACACACACACACACACACACACACACACACACACACCCACACACAGAGCACACACACAGGCCCATTATTCTGCATGCGTTCATATTTTGTTGTTCTCTCTGATGATGTGTAGCCAAAGAAAGGAAGGAAGGAAGGAAGGAAGGAAAGAGAGGAGGGAGGGAAGGAGGCCAAGGAGAGAAGTAAAGAGGAAACACTTAAAAAAGTATATTTATAGAATATTTATACCGCTTTGTGCTTACTTTTATTGTATTCTAATGAAAAAGGAAGACTGCTGAATGAGGTTCAAGTGTCTGGCAACGTCGAACCGTGTTGATTTGTAGGTGAATGGCGACATCTGGCGGTAATTAAGAGTCATGGCACCCTATTAAATGAAAACAATGTGAGTTGCTTTTTTAAAGGACTCCTGCATTGTTTACTGAGAAATGAACGACGTGAAATCCCAATTATTGCAAAAAAAAAGAAAAAAAAAAGGGAAAGAGTTATAATCGATCCTCTAAGGTTTTGTATTGAACTCGGTTATATGACAATGCACGATGACTTTGGTTTAATGTGATTTGATTCTAATTTAATGCAAGCTAATTTAATGTGAGTAAAATATGTTTAATGTAGACTTTTAGTTGGGAACCCACGTCAATACTCCTCAGCACTTTATTATAACTAATTTGTCCTTATAGACTTAGCGTAGTTAAATTAATTAAAACACTTAAATTAATTTAAAAAAAGAAAACAAAATTACATTTTATGTACCAACCATGTGTTATGGCCCTCAATGTATTTCAACTGTAATAAATTATATAATATACATTAAATAAATTAAACACATCAAATTTAATTTAATTTATTAGACTTAGCACAGTAATTTATTAAAACAATTGCATTAATTGTAATATATTTAAAAAAAATTACATTTAATTTACCAACCTGTGTTACGGCACTCTATATTTCATGTATAATTAATTAAATTAAATTAAATTGAAAACATCATCTTTAGTCTGTTAAAATAGCCAATTTCTTTGTATATCGTCATATTTCCAAGAAAGTTGTGTTCAATATTTAAAAAACACATTATTTTACTCTAGTAAGCAAGGCAAGTTATTTAGAGAGCAGAATTCCTACGCGAGGCAATTCAAAGTACTTTACAAGACAATTAAAAGAAGGCAAAAAAATAAAAAATAAAAATCATAATTTAAATTAAAATCATAAAATAAAATAATCATAAAAACAATCTAAATTAAAATTAAAATCATAAAATAAAAATCATCATAAAATAATCACAATTCAAATTAAAATCATGAAATAAAATCATAAAACAATCATAATTGAAATAAAAATCATAAAATCATCATAAAAACATCATAATTTAAATTCAAATCACAAAATACGACCATAATAGAAATAATCATAATTCATATTAAAATTATAAAATAAAATCATCATAAAAACAATCATAATTCAAATTAAAATCGTAAAATTCAATCATCATAAAACAATCATAATTAAAATTACAATCATAAAATAAAATCATCATAAAATCAATCATAATTCTAATTACAATCATAAAATAAAAACCTCATAAAAACAATCATAATTTTAATTAACATCATAAAATAAAATAATAATAAAAACAATCATAATTGAAATTAAAATCATAAAATAAAAACCTCCTAAAAACAATCATAATTTTAATTAACATCATAAAATAAAATAATCATAAAAACGATCATAATTGAAATTAAAATCATAAAATAAAATCATAAAAACAATCATAATTCAAATTAAAATCATAAAATTAAATCATACTTCAATCATATTTCCAATTACAATAATAAAATAAAATCATCATAAAAACAATCATAATTAACATTAAAATTGTAAGATTAAATCATCATAAAACAATCATAATTCAAATTACAATCATAAAATAAAATCATCATAAAATCAATCATAATTCTAATTACAATCATCAAATAAAAACCTCATAAAAACAATCATAGTTTTAATTAACATCATAAAATAAAATAATCATAAAAACGATCATAATTGAAATTAAAATCATAAAATAAAATCATAAAAACAATCATAATTCAAATTAAAATCATAAAATTAAATAATCATACTTCAATCATAATTCCAATTACAATAATAAAATAAAATTATCATAAAAACAATCATAATTAAAATTAAAGTTGTAAAATTAAATCATCATAAAACAATCATAATTCAAATTACAATCATAAAATAAAATCATCATAAAATCAATCATAATTCTAATTACAATCATAAAATAAAAACCTCATAAAACAATCATAATTTTAATTAACATCGTAAAATAAAATAATCATAAAAACGATCATAATTTAAATTAAAATCATAAAATAAAATCACAAAAACAATCATAATTCAAATTAAAATCATAAAATTAAATAATCATACATCAATCATAATTCCAATTACAATAATAAAATAAAATCATCATAAAAACAATCATAATTAAAAATAAAATCGTAAAATTAAATCATCATAAAACAATCATTAAAATTACAATCATAAAATAAAATCATCATAAAATCAATCATAATTCTAATTACAATCATAAAATAAAAACCTCATAAAAACAATCATAATTTTAATTAACATCATAAAATAAAATAATCATAAAAACGATCATAATTCAAATTAAAATCATAAAATAAAATCATAAAAACAATCATAATTCAAATTAAAATCATACAATGTAATCATCACACATCAATCATAATTCAAATTACAATAATAAAATAAAATCATCATGAAAACAATCATAATTCTAATTAAAATCATAAAATTAAATAATCAAAAAAACAATCATAATTGAAATTAAAATCAAAGAGTGTAGATAAAATACTTTAAGTTGTCACATGCACAATTAAATAAAAGTGTTTTCAACTTGGATTTGACCATTGCCAACGTGGAGACCTGTCTCACATCTTCTGGAGGACTATTCCAGATTTTAGGAGCATAAAACTGAAACGCAGCCTCACCATGTTTGGTCCTGACTTTGGGCGCCAGCAGAAGATCACTCCCTGAGGTTCTCAGAGGCCCAGATCAGATGTCAGATTTGTCACAAATCTGACATCTGATCTGATTGTTTTAAAGTCTATTCTCTGAGCTACAGGCAGCCAGTGCAGTGACATAAACACCGGACCAATATGAGCATATCCTGGTTCTAGTCAGGACTTGAGCAGCAGCATTGTGAATGCACTGCAGCTGCTTTACAGTATAATATTACATTTTGTATAATATGTATTTTTAGTTATACATGTATATTGTAGTGTGTTGATAATACAATAAAATGATCATACACTAGACTGGTGTACAAAAAAACATCAATTGGATGTATTTATTATAAACATTTTCTATGACTTTCTCCTAGACCAGTTTACGGTCACATTTTTTCCCCCCTAATTTCTGATATAGAAATGAAAATAAACACATCATCAGAGGTGAAATCATCAAATTTGACTCTCGGGTCAAACATTTCATAGACTTGGATATCCAACAAAAGCAAGAAAAATGAGTCACGCTCTACTTTATTTTTACATGAAACATAAACAACTTCTTTTTCTTCGTTCCCTTTTAGCTGTTACTTGTGTCAAGGTCCTGAAAATACGTTCACACACACACACACACACACACACACACACACACACACACACACACACACACACACACACACACACACACACACACACACACACACACACACACACACACACACACATTCTTGTATTTGTTACCTTCTTGAGACCTCCGGAAAAAAGGCCTACCTCTTTAGGACCAGCCTTTCTAGATATATAAAGATGTGTATTCACAACATTGATAATATATACATACTTTGCAAATATAAAAAAAAGGTGAGCTTTTAGTAAAATTTTTTGTTTTGTTTTTGTTTTTGTTTGTAATTGTTTTTTAATCGTCATTATGTACTTCAAGTTATTACAGTATGTCTCTAAATACATATGTATTTTTTTGAATTAATTTTGGCCAAAGGGGGCGCATTTCTATTTCTTACACACACTTGTTATTTCATATGTTGGCCAGAGGGAGAGCACTTTTAATTTTTTCCACACACTTGTTATTTCATATGTTGACCAGAGGGAGAGCACTTTTAAAACCGACACACAGTCCATTTGAAAAATACCTCCTTTTTGGGACCAACCTAATTTTGACAGATTTCACCACCAGGGGTGCAAATGAGATCTCTATTTTTTGTTTTTTACAATGTGCTTAAGGCCGATGACAAAGAAGTCAGGGACCACAGATGGCCCCTGTGCATGGGACGTTGAGCGGATCTAGCATAATATTTTGAAAGTCCAGTCCATAGTGGATCTAACATAATAGTGAGAGTCCAGTCCATAGTGGATCTAACATAATATTGTGAAAGTCCAGTCCATAGTGGATCTAAAATAATAGTGGGAGTCCAGTCCATAGTGGATCTAAAATAATAGTGGGAGTCCAGTCCATAGTGGATCTAACATAATAGTGAGAGTCCAGTCCATAGTGGATCTAACATAATAATGAGAGTCCAGTCCATAGTAAATCTAACATAATAGTGAGAGTCCAGTCCATAGTGGATCTAACATAATAGTGAGAGTCCAGTCCATAGTGGATCTAACATAATATTGTGAAAGTCCAGTCCATAGTGGATCTAAAATAATAGTGGGAGTCCAGTCCATAGTGGATCTAAAATAATAGTGGGAGTCCAGTCCATAGTGGATCTAACATAATAGTGAGAGTCCAGTCCATAGTGGATCTAACATAATAGTGAGAGTCCAGTCCATAGTAAATCTAACATAATAGTGAGAGTCCAATCCATAGTGGATCTAACATAATAGTGAGAGTCCAGTCCATAGTGGATCTAACATAATAGTGAGAGTCCAGTCCATAGTGGATCTAACATAATAGTGTGAGAGTCCAGTCCTTAGTGGATCTAACATAATAGTGAGAGTCCAGTCCATAGTGGATCTAACATAATAGTGTGAGATTCCAGTCCATAGTGGATCTAACATATTAGTGAGAGTCCGGTCCTTAGTGGATCTAACATAATAGTGAGAGTCCAGTCCATAGTGGATCTAACATAATAGTGAGAGCCCAGTCCATAGTGGATCTAACATAATGGTGAGAGTTCAGTCCATAGTGGATTTAACATAATATTGTGAAAGTCCCGTCCATAGTGGATCTAACATAATATTGAGAAATTCCAGTCCATAGTGGATCTAACATAATAGTGAGAGTCCAGTCCATAGTGGATCTAACATAAAAGTGAGAGTCCAGTCCATAGTGGATCTAACATAATAGTGAGAGTCCAGTTCATAGTGGATCTAACATAATAGTGAGAGTCCAGTCCATAGTGGATCTAACATAAAAGTGAGAGTCCAGTCCATAGTGGATCTAACATAATAGTGAGAGTCCAGTTCATAGTGGATCTAACATAATAGTGAGAGTCCAGTCCATAGTGGATCTAACATAATAGTGAGAGTCCAGTCCATAGTAGGGCCAGCAGGAGACCATCCCGAGCAGAGACGGGTCAGCAGCGTAGAGATGTCCCCAACCGATGCACAGGCAAGTGGTCCACTTCGGGTCCCGACTCTGGACAGCCAGCACTTCATCCGTGGCCACCGAACCTGTACCCCCCCCCCCCCCCCCCCCCCGCCCCCCTTTTCTGCTCTTCCCCCCTTCCACGAGGGAGAGGGGGGCAGAGCAGAAAAGAAACGGCAGATCAACTGGTCTAAAAGGGGGGTCTATTTAAAGGCTAGAGTATACAAATGAGTTTTAAGATGGGACTTAAATGCTTCTAAATGAATTAAATCAACAAAACATCCTCACTTTGGAGCAATGTTCACGGACTCTAGTTTTTGGCTCTCTATTAAATGCAATGGTTTTCCGTATTGGGACCATGATTTCGCTTCTCACTTGTTCACCGGTTCTCATATAGAAGTTGCTTTTCCTTGTTGATGTCTCAAGAAGGGTAGAAATACAAGAACACACACAGACACACACACACACACACACACACACACACATGCACACACTTTTCTCAGTCTTTTTTTTCACACCAGTGTGCAGGCAGCTTCGCACTAAGGCACGATTTGACTTTTTAACTCTCTACATAAAGAAGTATTTGACTAAACTCCACCGACTTTTGCTATTTGGAAGCCCGTCAGTGCAAAGAAATAATAATCATACGCTTAATAAATACAGTTTGGTCCTTTTTCCCCGCTCAGGGTCACCGTACAAAACCGTTATGAAACACAGAAAAGTAGAAGGTCAATAAAATATGTTTAAAAAAGTGAGAGATTGCTGTGATGACAAACATTGTCATTATATGAACCCCTACGCCGCTCACAGCCACTAGGGGGTGTGATTGATGGTATGATATGCTGTGATCCATGAACCTTGTGTTGTGTAATTTACTGACTTGTTATTAAACCGTCACTGCGTTGTCAAGTTCAGAAAAGAGAGCTGAAAGATGCTATTTCAGCACCGGATCGCAAGAAAGTGTGAGCGTGGAACTCGGCGCACTAATGGACCTCACCGACCGAACACATTCCACAGCTGCGTGGCTCATATCTACTCCGCCTGAAGGACCTCTGCAAATATTTTCGAGGACTCGGCGAGGGCTCTCTTTGGGCCGTTTAAGAACGAGTTCTAGAGTACGACGACGGACCTCGGCCAAAGAATCAACGTTGTCATATCGTCAGCATTATTCAATAGTGTGACAGGCATGCGACTCATAAAGTGCATGCAGAGGTAAATCAAACAGCTTGTGATACTCCAAATGCGGCTACTGCCATCTTGTGGAAGAACTACACCAGGAGGTTGTATAAAAACTAAGTTGAAAACTTGTTGAATTAGGTCCTGACGTTGAGCAACTAAAACCTACCTGTAAAGGTTACCCTCTAGTGGGTTCCTCGGACCACCACACACTGCCACGAGAGCCCGGAATTCAGGGTATAACACTGTTTTATTTTCATCAAAAATGTCTTTTCCTGAGCTCGTGTCTCTCTCTGGCTCCCACTCCAACTCTGACAACGAGTGTCATGCCGGCTGCTGCTAATAAAGGCGACAGGTGACTAGATAACAAGGCCCACCTGGGCCATCTACTCACCTGTCGCTGTCTTCCAGGCTGGTCCTGGCACACCCCGTTCCGCGGCAGGCCCGCAGGCCACGCCCCCTTCCACACTACCGTTGAAACAACATGCTTTTTGACGACATTTAATTAATGTCAGGTCGTGACGTTGATTTTACGTTGAATTATTGTCATTTCCCAACCAATATTTTACAACACAAATACAACGTTGACGTTGAGCAACTCAAACCTACCGTTGAAACATGCTTTTTGACTACGTTTATTCAATTTTGGGTTCTGACGTTGATTTTACATAGATTTGTGGCCGTTTCCCAACCAATATTCTTCAACACAAATACAATGTTGAAACAAGATGCTTTTTGACGACATTTAATCAATGTCAGTCGTGACGTTGATTTTACGTTGAATTCTTCTCATTTCCCAACCAATATTTTACAACACAAATACAACGTTGAGCAACTCAAATCTACCGTTGAAACAACATGCTTTTTGACGACGTTTATTCAATGTTGGGTTCTGACGTTGATTTTACATAGATTTTTGGCCATTTCCCAACCAATATTCTTCAACACAAATACAATGTTGAAACAAGATGCTTTTTGACGACATTTAATCAATGTCAGTCGTGACGTTGATTTTACGTTGAATTCTTCTCATTTCCCAACCAATATTTTACAACACAAATACAACGTTGAGCAACTCAAATCTACCGTTGAAACAACATGCTTTTTGACGACGTTTATTCAATGTTGGGTTCTGACGTTGATTTTACATAGATTTTTGGCCATTTCCCAACCAATATTCTTCAACACAAATACAACGTTGAAACAACATGCTTTTTGACGACACTTAATCAATGTCGGGTTGTGACATTGATTTTACGTTGAATTCTTGTCATTTCCCAACCAATGTTCTACAACACAAATACACCGTTGACATTGAGCAACTCAAACCTACCGTTGAAACAACATGCTTTTTGACGACGTTTATTCAATGTTGGGTTCTGACGTTGATTTTACATTGAATTTTGGTCATTTCCCAACCAATATTCTATAAAATAAATACAACGTTGAAACAACATGCTTTTTGACGACATTTAATCAATGTCAGGTTGTGACGTTGATTTTACGTTGAATTCTTGTCATTTCCCAACCAATATTTTACAACACAAATACAACGTTGAGCAACTCAAACCTACCGTTGAAACAACATGCTTTTTGACGACGTTTATTCAATGTTGGGTTCTGACGTTGATTTAACATAGATTTTTGGCCATTTCCCAACCTATATTCTATAACACAAATACAACATTGAAACAACATGCTTTTTGACGACACTTAATCAATGTCGGGTTCTGACATTGATTTTACGTTGAATTCTTGTCATTTCCCAACCAATGTTTTACAACACAAATACAACGTTGACATTGAGCAAATCAAACCTACCGTTGAAACAACATGCTTTTTGACGACGTTTATTCAATGTTGGGTTCTGACGTTGATTTTACATTGAATTTTGGTCATTTCCCAACCAATATTCTATAAAATAAATACAACGTTGAAACAACATGCTTTTTGACGACATTTAATCAATGTCAGGTTGTGACGTTGATTTTACGTTGAATTCTTGTCATTTCCCAACCAATATTTTACAACACAAATACAACGTTGAGCAACTCAAACCTACCGTTGAAACAACATGCTTTTTGACGACGTTTATTCAATGTTGGGTTCTGACGTTGATTTAACATAGATTTTTGGCCATTTCCCAACCTATATTCTATAACACAAATACAACGTTGAAACAACATGCTTTTTGACGACCCTTAATCAATGTCGGGTTTTGACATTGATTTTACGTTGAATTCTTGTCATTTCTCAACCAATGTTTTACAACACAAATACAACGTTGACATTGAGCAAATCAAACCTACCGTTGAAACAACATGCTTTTTGACGACGTTTATTCAATGTTGGGTTCTGACGTTGATTTTACATTGAATTTTGGTCATTTCCCAACCAATATTCTATAAAATAAATACAACGTTGAAACAACATGCTTTTTGACGACATTTAATCAATGTCAGGTTGTGACGTTGATTTTACGTTGAATTCTTGTCATTTCCCAACCAATATTTTACAACACAAATACAACGTTGAGCAACTCAAACCTACCGTTGAAACAACATGCTTTTTGACGACGTTTATTCAATGTTGGGTTCTGACGTTGATTTAACATAGATTTTTGGCCATTTCCCAACCTATATTCTATAACACAAATACAACATTGAAACAACATGCTTTTTGACGACACTTAATCAATGTCGGGTTCTGACATTGATTTTACGTTGAATTCTTGTCATTTCCCAACCAATGTTTTACAACACAAATACAACGTTGACATTGAGCAAATCAAACCTACCGTTGAAACAACATGCTTTCTGATGACACTTAATCAATGTCGGCTTCTGACATTGATTTTACGTTGAATTCTTGTCATTTCCCAACCAATATTTTACAACACAAATACAACGTTGACGTTCAGCAACTCAAACCTAACGTTGAAACAACATGCTTTTTGACTACGTTTATTCAATTTTGGGTTCTGACGTTGATTTTACATTGATTTTTGGCCATTTCCCAACCAATATTCTTCAACACAAATACAACATTGAAACAAGATGCTTTTTGACGACACTTAACCAATGTCGGGTTGTGACATTGATTTTACGTTGAATTCTTGTCATTTCCCAACCAATGTTTTACAACACAAATACACCGTTAACATTGAGCAACTCAAACCTACCGTTGAAACAACATGCTTTTTGACAACGTTTATTCAATGTTGGGTTCTGATGTTGATTTTACATTGAATTTTGGTCATTTCCCAACCAATATTCTTCAACACAAATACAACGTTGAAACAACATGCTTTTTGACGACATTTAATCAATGTCGGGTTGTGACGTTGATTTTCCGTTGAATTCTTGTCATTTCCCAACCAATATTTTACAACACAAATACAACGTTGAGCAACTCAAACCTACCGTTGAAACAACATGCTTTTTGACGACGTTTAATCAATGTTGGATTCAGACGTTGATTTAACATTGAATTTTGGTCATTTCCCAACCAATATTCTTCAACACAAATACAAAGTTGAAACAATATGCTTTTTGACGACATTTAATCAATGTCAGGTTGTGACGTTGATTTTACGTTGAATTCTTGTCATTTCCCAACCAATATTTTACAACACAAATACAACGTTGAGCAACTCAAACCTACCGTTGAAACAACATGCTTTTTGACGACGTTTATTCAATGTTGGGTTCTGACGTTTATTTAACATAGATTTTTGGCCATTTCCCAACCTATATTCTATAACACAAATACAACGTTGAAACAACATGCTTTTTGACGACCCTTAATCAATGTCGGGTTCTGACATTGATTTTACGTTGAATTCTTGTCATTTCTCAACCAATGTTTTACAACACAAATACAACGTTGACATTGAGCAAATCAAACCTACCGTTGAAACAACATGCTTTTTGACGACGTTTATTCAATGTTGGGTTCTGACGTTGATTTTACATTGAATTTTGGTCATTTCCCAACCAATATTCTATAAAATAAATACAACGTTGAAACAACATGCTTTTTGACGACATTTAATCAATGTCAGGTTGTGACGTTGATTTTACGTTGAATTCTTGTCATTTCCCAACCAATATTTTACAACACAAATACAACGTTGAGCAACTCAAACCTACCGTTGAAACAACATGCTTTTTGACGACGTTTATTCAATGTTGGGTTCTGACGTTGATTTAACATAGATTTTTGGCCATTTCCCAACCTATATTCTATAACACAAATACAACATTGAAACAACATGCTTTTTGACGACACTTAATCAATGTCGGGTTCTGACATTGATTTTACGTTGAATTCTTGTCATTTCCCAACCAATGTTTTACAACACAAATACAACGTTGACATTGAGCAAATCAAACCTACCGTTGAAACAACATGCTTTTTGACGACGTTTATTCAATGTTGGGTTCTGACGTTGATTTTACATTGAATTTTGGTCATTTCCCAACCAATATTCTATAAAATAAATACAACGTTGAAACAACATGCTTTTTGACGACATTTAATCAATGTCAGGTTGTGACGTTGATTTTACGTTGAATTCTTGTCATTTCCCAACCAATATTTTACAACACAAATACAACGTTGAGCAACTCAAACCTACCGTTGAAACAACATGCTTTTTGACGACGTTTATTCAATGTTGGGTTCTGACGTTGATTTAACATAGATTTTTGGCCATTTCCCAACCTATATTCTATAACACAAATACAACGTTGAAACAACATGCTTTTTGACGACCCTTAATCAATGTCGGGTTTTGACATTGATTTTACGTTGAATTCTTGTCATTTCTCAACCAATGTTTTACAACACAAATACAACGTTGACATTGAGCAAATCAAACCTACCGTTGAAACAACATGCTTTTTGACGACGTTTATTCAATGTTGGGTTCTGACGTTGATTTTACATTGAATTTTGGTCATTTCCCAACCAATATTCTATAAAATAAATACAACGTTGAAACAACATGCTTTTTGACGACATTTAATCAATGTCAGGTTGTGACGTTGATTTTACGTTGAATTCTTGTCATTTCCCAACCAATATTTTACAACACAAATACAACGTTGAGCAACTCAAACCTACCGTTGAAACAACATGCTTTTTGACGACGTTTATTCAATGTTGGGTTCTGACGTTGATTTAACATAGATTTTTGGCCATTTCCCAACCTATATTCTATAACACAAATACAACATTGAAACAACATGCTTTTTGACGACACTTAATCAATGTCGGGTTCTGACATTGATTTTACGTTGAATTCTTGTCATTTCCCAACCAATGTTTTACAACACAAATACAACGTTGACATTGAGCAAATCAAACCTACCGTTGAAACAACATGCTTTTTGACGACGTCTATTCAATGTTGGGTTCTGACGTTGATTTTACATTGAATTTTGGTCATTTCCCAACCAATATTCTATAAAATAAATACAACGTTGAAACAACATGCTTTTTGACGACATTTAATCAATGTCAGGTTGTGACGTTGATTTTACGTTGAATTCTTGTCATTTCCCAACCAATATTTTACAACACAAATACAACGTTGAGCAACTCAAACCTACCGTTGAAACAACATGCTTTTTGACGACGTTTATTCAATGTTGGGTTCTGACGTTGATTTAACATAGATTTTTGGCCATTTCCCAACCTATATTCTATAACACAAATACAACATTGAAACAACATGCTTTTTGACGACATTTAATCAATGTCGGGTTCTGACATTGATTTTACGTTGAATTCTTGTCATTTCCCAACCAATGTTTTACAACACAAATACAACGTTGACATTGAGCAAATCAAACCTACCGTTGAAACAACATGCTTTTTGACGACGTTTATTCAATGTTGGGTTCTGACGTTGATTTTACATTGAATTTTGGTCATTTCCCAACCAATATTCTATAAAATAAATACAACGTTGAAACAACATGCTTTTTGACGACATTTAATCAATGTCAGGTTGTGACGTTGATTTTACGTTGAATTCTTCTCATTTCCCAACCAATATTTTACAACTCAAATACAACGTTGACGTTGAGCAACTCAAACCTACCGTTGAAACAACATGCTTTTTCACAACGTTTAATCAATGTTGGGTTTTGATGTTGATTTTACATTGAATTTTGGTCATTTCCCAACCAATATTTTTCAACACAAATACAACGTTGAAACAATATGCTTTTTGACGACGTTTAATCAATGTTAGATTCTGACGTTGATTTAATATTGAATTTTGGTCATTTCCCAACCAATATTCTATAACACAAATACAACGTTGAAATAACATGCTTTATGACGACATTTAGTCAATGTCAGGTCGTGAAGTTGATTTTACGTTGAATTCTTGTCATTTCCCAACCAATATTTTACAACACAAACACAACGTTGACGTTCAGCAACTCAAACCTAACGTTGAAACAACATGCTTTTTGACTACGTTTATTCAATTTTGGGTTCTGACGTTGATTTTACATCGATTTTTGGCCATTTCCCAACCAATATTCTTCAACACAAATACAACGTTGGAACAAGATGCTTTTTGACGACATTTAATCAATGTCGGGTTGTGACGTTGATTTTACGTTGAATTCTTCTAATTTCCCAACCAATATTTTACAACTCAAATACAACGTTGAGCAACTCAAACCTGCTGTTGAAACAACATGCTTTTTGACGACGTTTATTCAATGTTGGGTTCTGACGTTGATTTTACATTGAATTTTTGTCATTTCCCAACCAATATTCTATAAAATAATTACAAAGTTGAAACAACATGCTTTTTGACGACACTTAATCAATGTCGGGTTCTGACATTGATTTTACGTTGAATTTTTGTCATTTCCCAACCAATGTTTTACAACACAAATACAACAGTGAAACAATATGCTTTTTGACGACATTTAATCAATGTTAGATTCTGACGTTGATTTAATATAGAATTTTGGTCATTTCCCAACCAATATTCTATAACACAAATACAACGTTGAAACAACATGCTTTTTGACGACATTTAATCAATGTCGGGTTTTGACATTGATTTTACATTGAATTCTTCTCATTTCCCAACCAATATCTTACAACTCAAACACAACGTTGACGTTGAGCAACTCAAACCTACCGTTGAAACAACATGCTTTTTCACAACGTTTAATCAATGTTGGGTTCTGACGTGGATTTTACATTGAATTTTGGTCATTTCCCAACCAATATTTTTCAACACAAATACAACGTTGAAACAATATGCTTTTTGACGACGTTTAATCAATGTTGGATTCAGACGTTGATTTAACATTGAATTTTGGTCATTTCCCAACCAATATTCTATAACACAAATACAACGTTGAAACAACATGCTTTTTGACGACACTTAATCAATGTCGGGTTCTGACATTGATTTTACGTTGAATTCTTGTCATTTCCCAACCAATGTTTTACAACACAAATACAACGTTGACATTGAGCAACTCAACCCTACTGTTGAAACAACATGCTTTTTGACGACGTTTAATCAATGTTGGGTTCTGACGTGGATTTTACATTGAATTTTGGCCATTTCCCAACCAATATTTTCAACACAAATACAACGTTGAAACAATATGCTTTTTGACGACGTTTAATCAATGTTAGATTCTGACATTGATTTAATATTGAATTTTGGTCATTTCCCAACCAATATTCTATAACACAAATACAACGTTGAAACAACATGCTTTATGACGACATTTAATCAATGTCAGGTCGTGACGTTGATTTTACGTTGAATTCTTCTCATTTCCCAACCAATATTTTACAACACAAATACAACGTTGACGTTCAGCAACTCAAACGTAACGTTGAAACAACATGCTTTTTGACGACGTTTAATCAATGTTGGATTCAGACGTTGATTTAACATTGAATTTTGGTCATTTCCCAACCTATATTCTATAACACAAATACAATGTTGAAACAACATGCTTTCTGATGACACTTAATCAATGTCGGCTTCTGACATTGATTTTACGTTGAATTCTTGTCATTTCCCAACCAATATTTTACAACACAAATACAACGTTGACGTTCAGCAACTCAAACCTAACGTTGAAACAACATGCTTTTTGACTACGTTTATTCAATTTTGGGTTCTGACGTTGATTTTACATAGATTTTTGGCCATTTCTCAACCAATATTCTTCAACACAAATACAAAGTTGAAACAATATGCTTTTTGACGACATTTAATCAATGTCAGGTTGTGACGTTGATTTTACGTTGAATTCTTGTCATTTCCCAACCAATATTTTACAACACAAATACAACGTTGAGCAACTCAAACCTACCGTTGAAACAACATGCTTTTTGACTACGTTTATTCAATGTTGGGTTCTGACGTTGATTTAACATAGATTTTTGGCCATTTCCCAACCAATATTCTACAACACAAATACAACATTGAAACAACATGCTTTTTGACGACACTTAATCAATGTTGGGTTCTGACATTGATTTTACGTTGAATTCTTGTCATTTCCCAACCAATGTTTTACAACACAAATACAACGTTGACGTTGAGCAACTCAAACCTACCGTTGAAACAACATGCTTTTTGACTACGTTTAATCAATGTTGGGTTCTGACATTGATTTAACATTGAATTTTGGTCATTTCCCAACCAATATTTTTCAACACAAATACAATGTTGAAACAATATGCTTTTTGACGACGTTTAATCAATGTCAGGTTGTGACGTTGATTTTACGTTGAATTCTTGTCATTTCCCAACCAATATTTTACAACACAAATACAACGTTGACGTTGAGCAACTCAAACCTAATGTTGAAACAACATGCTTTTTCACAACGTTTAATCAATGTCGGGTTCTGACATTGATTTTACATTGAATTTTGGTCATTTCCCAACCAATATTATGCAACACAAATACAACATTGAAACAACATGCTTTTTGACATCGTTTAATCATTGTGACGTTTATTTGACCATTGAAATTTGCAACGTTGTTTCGGTGTCAGTTTTAAAGGACATGTATGTATAATCAACGTTGTATCAATGTCTTGTGCCTACTAATTAAAACTTTGCATTTACAGGAATAATATTTTCCGACTGTTACAACGTTAGCATCTATGAGCTCGCTAAATAAATCTGATTAAACTATTTCCTGTAATATGTTTCAAGTCTCACGTTCAGTGATTCAAAACTTAAAGTTGTCAACTTCCAGACTGATTTGTTACGCACCATTTTTTGCGAACTCGAAAATACAAAAACCGAGGCAGAATTTTGCAGACATTTCCAAATCATACAAAAAGTGCAATGAACAAAAACCCAGGGACCAAAATTGGGTAACACTTTAGTATGGGGAACATGTTCACCATTAATTAGTTGCTTATTAACATGCAAATTAGTAACATATTGGCTCTTAACTAGTCATTATTAAGTACTTATTAATGCCTTATTCTGCAGGACCCCAACCCCAACCCTGGCCCTAACCCTAACACTAACCCTAACCTTAACCCCAAACCTAACCCTAACCCTAACCCCAACCCTAGCCCTAACCAACTATTTGTCTTTATGCCTAATCCTAACCCTAACCCTAACCCTAACCGCAACCCCAACCCTAACCCCAACCCTAACCCTAAGCCTAACCCCAACCCTAACCAACTTTTTTTCTTTATGCCTAACACTAACCCTAATCCTAACCCTAACCATAACCCTAATCCTAACCCCAACCCTAACCCTAACCCCAACCCCAACCCTAGCCCTAACCCTAACCAACTCTTTTCTTTATGACTAACACCAACACCAACCCCAACCCCAACCTTAACCCTAACCTTAACCCTAACCCCAACCCTAACCCCAAACCTAACCCCAAACCCAACCCTAGCCCTAACCATAACCAACTATTTTTCTTTATGTCTAACCCTAACCCTAATGCTAATCCTAATCCTAACCCTAACCTAACCCTAACCCCAACCCCAACCCTAACCACAACCCTAACCCCAAACCTAACCCCAAACCCAACCCTAACCCTAACCAACTCTTTTTCTTTATGCCTAACCCTAACCCTAACCCTAACCCCAACCCCAACCCTAACCCTAACCCCATCTCTAACCCCAACCCCAACCCTAACCCTAACCACTAGCCCTAACCCTAACCAACGCTCTTTCTTTATTCCTAAACCTAACCCTAACCCTAATCCTAACCCCACCCCCAACCCTAGCCCTAACCCTAACCAACTCTTTTTCTTTCTGCCTAACCCTAACCCTAATCCGAACCCTAATCCTAACCCTAACCCCAACCCCAACCCTAACCCCATCTCTAACCCCAACCCCAACCCTAACCCCACACCTAACCCTAATGCTAACCCCAAACCCAACACCAACCCTAGCCCTAACCCTAACCCTAACCCTGACCTTAACCCTAACCCCTAACCTTAACCCCAAACCTAACCCTAACCCCAACCCTAGCCCTAACCCTAGCCCTAACCCTAACCAACTATTTTTCTTTATGCCTAATCCTAACCCTAACCCTAACCTCAACCCCAACCCTAACCCTAAGCCTAAGCCTAAGCCCAACCCTAGCCCTAACCCTAACCAACTTTTTTTCTTTATGCCTAGCACTAACCCTAACCCTAACCATAACCCTAATCCTAACCCCAACCCTAACCCTAACCCTAACCCTAACCCCAACCCCAACCCTAGCCCTAACCCTAACCAACTCGTTTTCTTTATGAGTAACACCAACACCAACCCCAACCTTAACCCTAACCCCAAACCTAACCCCAACCCTAACCCTAACCCTAACCACAACCCTAACCCCAAACCCAACCCTAGCCCTAACCCTAACCAACTATTTTTCTTTATGGTTTACCCTAGTCCTAATCCTAACCCTAACCCTAACCCCAACCACAACCCTAACCCCAAACCCAACCCTAACCCAATCCCTAACCAACCCTTTTTCTTTATGCCTAACCCTAACCCCATCCCCAACCTCAACCCTAACCCTAACCCCATCTCTAACCCCAACCCCAACCCTAACCCTAACCACTAGCCCTAACCCTAACCAACTCTTTGTCTTTATGCCTAACCCTAACCCCAACCCCAACCCCATCTTTAACCCCAACCCCAACCCTAACCCCACACCTAACCCTAACGCTAACCCCAAACCCAACCCCAACCCTAGCCCTAACCCTAACCCTAACCTTAACCTTAACCGTAACCCCAAACCTAACCCCAACCCTAACCCTAACCACAACCCTAACCCCAAACCTAACCCAAAACCCAACCCTAGCCCTAACCCTAACCAACTCTTTTTCTTTATGTGTAACCCTAAACCTAACCCTAACCCCAACCCCAACCCTAACCCCAAACCCAACCCCAACCCTAGCCCTAACCCTAACCAACTATTTTTCTTCATGCCTAACCCTAACTCCAACCCTAACCCCAACCCCAACCCTAACCAAATAACTCTAAATGAAGTCTTTGTTACTTAGAATGTGTTCCCCATACTAAAGTGTTACCCAAAATTGCTATGATAGTCGGT
This sequence comes from Nerophis lumbriciformis, assembly GCF_033978685.3. Classification (NCBI taxonomy): domain Eukaryota; kingdom Metazoa; phylum Chordata; class Actinopteri; order Syngnathiformes; family Syngnathidae; genus Nerophis; species Nerophis lumbriciformis. Next base: position 38,603,222 of record NC_084560.2, read on the forward strand.
GATCATGTTTGTCTTCTGGCTTTTCAGGATGGATGATGTTCGACTTTGGAGGGAACGTCAACTTTTTGTCAGCTCGTTTTAGTAAGTTTCCTCTCACGATTTCCCTCTGTTAGACTTTAAAGGAAAACTCTTGTTGTTTCGGGTCTTTGTTTATTGTTTGTGTGATGCTTGTTGTGCATGTTGTGTACTCAGAAGGGTCTTCTCATACAATGCTGCATAGACTGCCATTGTGTTCCACGTGGATGCGTGCTGTTCTCTTCGAGCAATCAAGCCTCCACAAGGTCAGCCTTGTATAACGTTTGCTGTAGGCTAACTGGACAATTTAATAGGTACACCTTTAGGAAGCCAGCCATGCTAGCAGGAAGTTAGCAAAACTACCACAAAATTATCCAAGCTGTCAGGAAATCAGCCAGATTACCTGTGAGTTAGCTAAGCTATCAGGAAGTGAATCAGACTACCACAAAGTCAGTCAGGCTAGCAGGAAGTTAGCAAAACTACCACAAAATTAGCCAAGCTACCAGGAATTCAACCAGACTACCATAAAGTCAGTCAGGCTAGCAGGAAGTTCGCCGTAACTATGACGAAGTTTGTCAGGCTAAAAGACCAGAGAGTTAGCCAGGCTACCAGGAAGAGTGGTGAACCCATTGGAGAGGGCACCTCCTATGGGTGCCCCCTCAAATCCCACCTCCGGGCCTGGCTCCAGAGGGGTTCTTCAGTCACCCGAGTCTGGGCGAGGGAAATCCGTGTCCATGTTTGTGTCTTTTCATGGGGGTCTTCAAGCTGCACTTTGTCTGGTCCCTCATCCAGGACCTACTTGTCTTGGGAGACCCTACCATGCGCATAGAAGCCCCAGACAACATGGGACACGCAAACTCCCCTGCCCTGATAAGGTGGCAGCCATGATCAAACATAAATGTGTGTGAATACACAAACACATCTGATGCTTTACTCAATCACATCCTTGCTGGCTGCACGTTGTCAACAATCCTCCCAGAGTGGGATGTGTCCTTGAGGAGGACGTTTAATCCCTCCGAGCATTCTTGGAAAGGGCTGTTGTCTCGCTGGCCGTGACTTCTGACCCACCCTTCCTGCCTTCTTTCCGTGCAAAATAAAAAAAAAAAGCAATTTTGCAGCAGTACTGAATAATGTATCGCACTGCTTTATATTGGGCCGTCTGAGACAATTCCTCTTGGCATTGATGGTACTGATTGATTGATTGAGACTTTTATTAGTAGATTGCACAGTACTGCACATATTCCGTACAATTGACCACTAAATGGTAACACCCCAATAAGTTGTTCAACTTGTTTAAGTCGGGGTCCACTTAAATCAATTCATGGTACAAATATATACTATCATCATAATGGAGTCATCACACAAGATAATCATCAGAGTATATACATTGAATTATTTACAATATTTACAATCCGGGGTGTGGGATGTGGAGGGGGAGGGGGGGTTAGGTTTGGTTGATATCAACACTTCAGTCATCAACAATTGCATCAGAGAAATAGACATTGAAACAGTGTAGGTCTGACTTGGTAGGATATGTACAGCAAGTAGTGGACATAGAGAGAGAGATCAGAAAGCATAAGAATAAGTATCTACATTTGATTATTTACATTTGATTATTTACAATCCGGAGGTGGGATGTGGAAGGGAGGGTGTTAGTTTAGGGTTGTAGTTGCCTGGAGGTGTTCTTTTAGTGCGGTTTTGAAGGAGGATAGAGATGCCCTTTCTTTTACACCGGTTGGGAGTGCATTCCATATTGATGTGGCATAGAAGGAGAATGAGTTAAGACCTTTGTTAGATCGGAATCTGGGTTTAACGTGGTTAGTGGAGCTCCCCCTGGTGTTGTGGTTATGGCGGTAAATTACGTTGAGAAAGTAGTTTGACATGTACTTCGGTATCAGGGAGGTGTAGCGGATTTTATAGACTAGGCTCAGTGCAAGTTGTTTTACTTTCATGCAAACGGTCGGTCGGCATCCCAGCGAGAGTAGAAATTGTATGGTTTGTTATGGTTAGTTTGTATGTTTAACACCTAGCAATGCTGCTAATGCTATAGTGTTACCTTTAAGCTACATCCGTTTAGCACTCGGCTTCTAAAACTTTTTGCTCATCCTCTTTATGTTCGGGCTCAAAAATATAGGGTTCTGGATCATAATTTTCCCCAAAGTAATCATTGTTGGCTCTCACAAAGTCTGCTCAATTAGCATCGTTGTTGACAGGGAAGGGATCTGTGGCTCATCCTCTATGTCACGGATCAAAATGGCCGGAGAATATCCGTGAGATTGATACTATTTTGACCATATCTATTTATTCGCACACTTTTTCAGTCTTTTGGTGTCATAAATCAGACATATATGATAATAGCGTCAATATAGAGGCGACTTGCTTTTCACATAAAACAGACGCACACACACAAAAAAAAAAGAAAAAAGAAAAAAGAAAAAAAAAGAGGCTTCGCTACACATTCTAAAATACAGCTAGAGTTGTGTATTGTTGAAGATGAATGCCAAAAATGACTATCAAATGTGACAATTCAAGGGTAGATTCAACTGTTTTTTTGGGGTTTTTTTTGGTCCAGCGTGGAAGCAAGAACATGATCAGCTGTGAATAGTTTGTTACACAAGAGGGTGTGAAGTAGCTGAGGTCAAAGGTCAGCTCGCACAATACTCGTCCCTAAATTTGCAGGGATCTTTTTTTAGTTGCACACAACTATACATTTTGATGGAAATGCACCTGTGTTTAATTGTATTTCCCTTCATTTTGGACAAAATAACACACAAATCTTAAAAAGTCTGACATGTGCTTATTGAATTTTAATCATAGTCTGCAATCTAACATGCTTGAGATAGCCGAGGTCAAAGGTTATATGATTTGAACCAGGGGTGTCCAAACTTTTTGACTTGGGGGCCACATTGGACTAAAAAACAAAATGTGGTTTAGGGCTGAAATGTGTATATATATATATATATATATATATATATATATATATATATATGTATATGTATATGTATATATATATATATATATATATATATATATATATATATATATATATATATGTATATGTATATGTATATATGTGTATACTGTATATGTATGTATATATATACTGTATGTATATATGTATGTATGTATATATATATATATATATATATATATATACATATATATATATATATATATATATATATATATATATATATATATATATATATATATATATATATATATATATATATACATACAGTCAAGAAAATAATGCTTTTAGATCTGTCTGCTGCGTTCGACACCGTCGACCACGCCACCTTAATCACTCGTCTTGAGAACTGTGTGGGCATTAAGGGCGCCGCCCTCAACTGGTTCCGGTCGTACCTAACCGACAGGAGTTTTTGTGTAAAAGTAGACAGTTTTATGTCGTCCACAGCTCCTTTACCACATGGGGTCCCCCAGGGCTCAATCCTTGCCCCAATTTTATTTGCGCTTTACCTTCTCCCCCTTGGTTCTATTTTTAGGAAGTACAGTATTGCATTTCATTTTTATGCCGATGATTGCCAGATTTATTTTCCCATGGCACAAAATAACACGGTTCAACGTCTTATTGACTGCCTGCACGACATCAAAGTCTGGCTTTCAGCTAACTTCCTGAGCCTAAATGAAGACAAAACAGAAGTTATGTTGTTCGGTCCAAGTCGCTCTCCCTCCCCCAACGTTGACCTCGGCACTCTGACCCCGTATCTCAGCGACTCTGTCACAAACCTAGGGGTAAAGTTTGACTCAGATTTTAAATTCGAAAAACAAATCAGCAGCGTCGTTCAAAAAAGCTTTTATCAATTACGCCAAATAGCGAAAGTGAAACCGCTTCTATCAAGACATGATCTTGAGAAATTAATCCACGCTTTTATCTCGACTCGTCTTGATTACTGCAATGCCCTGTATGTTGGCATTAGCCAGGCCTCCCTCGCCCGCCTGCAGCTCGTGCAGAACTCTGCTGCTCGTCTGCTAACACAGACCCGCAGACGTGAGCACATCACCCCTATTTTAGCGTCCCTTCACTGGCTCCCTGTGCGTTACCGAATACATTTTAAACTCCTTTTATTTGTTTTTAAATGTTTAAACAACCTCGCGCCAACCTATCTCTCCGACCTCCTTCAGCCTTACTGCCCCACCCGATCCTTAAGATCAGCCGATCAGCTGCTGTTGACGGTCCCTGACATAAGGCTGAAGCTTAGAGGTGACAGAGCTTTCGCCGTTGCTGCTCCCAAGCTCTGGAACGACCTACCCCTGAGTGTTAGACAAGCCTCCTCTCTTCCTGTTTTTAAATCTCTCTTAAAAACATACTTTTATTCCATGGCTTTTAACACTGAGTGATATCCATCCTGCAATGGCGCCCCATAATACACCTGCTGTGATCCTGTTTTTATGTTTTTATGTTTTTATTAATTCTATTTTAATTATTTATTTTTTATCGTGTTCTGTTTGTGTTGTGTTGTGTTTGCTCGGTACTCGTTTTATCTTTTAACCTGCTCATTGTACAGCACTTTGGCTACCCCTGTGGTAAATTTTAAATGTGCTTTATAAATAAAGTTGATTTGATTTGATTTGATATATATGTATGTATATATACTGTATGTATGTATGTATACAAACCCCAAAACCAGTGAAGTTGGCATGTTGTGTAAATCGTAAATAAAAACAGAATACAATAATTTGCCAATCCTTTTCAAGCTATATTCAATTGACTAGACTGCAAAGACAAGGTACCTAACGTTCGAACTGGTTAACATTTGTCATTTTTTGCAAATATTAACTCATTTGGAATTTGATGTTTGCAACATGTTTCAAAAAAGCTGGTACAAGTGGCAAAAAAGACTGAGAAAGTTGAGGAATGCTCATCAAACACTTATTTGGAACACCCCACAGGTGAACAGGCTAATTGGGAACGGGTGGGTGCCATGATTGGGTGTAAAAGCAGCTTCCATGCTTTCATTCACAAACAAGGATGGGGCGAGGGTCACCACTTTGTGAGCAAATGCGTGAGCAAATTGTCAAACAGTTTAAGAACAACATTTTTCAACCAGCTATTGCAAGGAATTTAGGGATTTCACCATCTACGGTCCGTAATATCATCAAAAGGTTCAGAGAATCTGGAGAAATCACTGCACGTAAGCAGCATGGCTGAAAACCAACATTGAATACCCATGACATTCGAATATTGGGACAATAAATGCGGTACTGCATCAAAAAGCAGCATCAGTGTGTAAATGATATCACCACATGGGTTCAGGAACACTTCAGAAAACCACTGTCAGTAACTACAGTTAGTCGCTACATCTGTAAGTGCAAGTTAAAACTCTACTATGTAAAGCGAAAGCCATTAATCAACAACACCCGGAAACGCTGCCAGCTTTGCTGGGCCCGAGCTCATCTAAGATGGACTGATGCAAAGTGGAAAAGTGTTCTGTGGTCTGACGAGTCCACATTTCAAATTGTTTTTGGAAACTGTGGACGTTGTGTCCTCCGGACCAAAGAGGAAAAGAACCATCCGGATTGTTATAGGCGCAAAAGCCAGCATCTGTGATGGTATGGGGGTGTATTAGTGCCCAAGACATGGGTAACTTACACATCTGTGAAGGCGCCATTAATGCTGAAAGGTACATACAGGTTTTGGAGCAACATATGTTGCCATCCAAGCAACGTTATCATGGACGCCCCTGCTTATTTTAGCAAGACAAAGCCAAGCCACGTGTTACAACAGCATGGCTTCATAGTAAAAGAGTGCAGGTACTAGACTGGCCTGCATGTAGTCCAGACCTGTCTCCCATTGAAAATGTGTGGCACATTATGAAGCCTAAAATACCACAACGGAGACCCCCGGACTGTTGAACAACTTAAGCTGTACATCAAGCAAGAATGAGAAAGAATTCCACCTGAAAAGCTTCAATAATTGGTCTTTTCAGTTCCCAAACGTTTACTGAGTGTTGTTAAAAAGGAAAGGCCATGTAACACAGTGGTAAAAATGCCCCTGTGCCAACTTTTTTGCAATGTGTTGCTGCCATTAAATTCTAAGTTAATGATTATTTGCAAAAAAAAATTAAGTTTTTCAGTTTGAACATTAAATATCTTGTCTTTGCAGACTATTCAATTGAATATAAGTTGAAAAGGATTTGCAAATCATTGTATTCTGTTTTTATTTACCATTTACACAACGTGCCAACTTCACTTGTTTTGTGTGTGTATATATATATATATATATATATATATATATATATATATATGCATATATATATATATATATATATATATATATATGCATATATATATATATATATATATATATATATATATATATGCATATATATATATATATATATATATATATATATATATATATGTGTGTATATATATATGTATATATAAATAGTATATATATGTATATATATATATATATATATATATATGTGTGTATATATATATATGTATATATAAATAGTATATATATGTATATATATATATATATATATATATATATATGTGTATATATATATATGTATATATATATAGTATATATATATATATATATATGTATATATATATATATATATATATATATATATACAGTATATAGGTTGATTGGCAACACTAAATTGGCCCTAGTGTGTGAATGTGAGTGTGAATGTTGTCTGTCTATCTGTGTTGGCCCTGCAATGAGGTGGCGACTTGTCCAGGGTGTACCCCGCCTTCCGCCCGAATGCAGCTGGGATAGGCTCCAGCCACCCCGCGACCCCGAAAGGGACAAGCGTTAGAAAATAGATGGATGGATATAATAAATAATTAATATAATTGGATATTAGGAGTATGTGAAAGTTTGACTTGTACATTGTTTACTTTTGTGACGACCTCCTTAAAGTTTTGTAATCAATCAGAAATATCAAGCAGTTAAAATGTGCCAAACACGGATAAGTGTGGAGAGCGTTTTACGTTTTTCCCCATCGTGCTTTGTAATGGATTTAAATGGGTGTCATTTTGAATTGTTCATTGTGCATAGGTATTATTTATGATGTCCACAAAGCAGGTTGTGTTATGTGTGACCCTGTCTGTTAACATTTTGTGTTGGTTGCATTTTTTTTTTTTTTTTGCACCATGACTAAGGAAGGTTGTTTGCCTTGGTCATATAAGTAAATGCTGTGCAATAGATCTAACAAAGTTCAGTGACCTGATATACTCACGTTTTCCACTCGATGACAACATAATAGCAGAATCAAACTAGCTGAGACTATTGAAACAAATGTAATCTCCCTGTGGGTAACTTTTCTTACCAAACTCATGACATCACGCTGAGCAGATAAGAAGTGAAGATGTCGGCGGACTTTGTCCAATGCCCTCAATTTGGCCGCACATTTTGTCCAATCGGCGACATTTTTGCCACTCCAATTTGTTTCAAATGCGCATGTCAACTGTCTAATCAAAACTTATGTTTGTTCCTTGTGTCGACGAAGCAGGAATAACAACAAGTAACAATATATGAACTCTTTATTGCTCAAAAGGCACAATTTTCTTAGCTTAGACCTACTTCCTGTTCCTGTCTATGGCGGCTAAGCCTTCTGGGTAATGTAGTTAACAAACATTTACTTCCTTGTTTATATGTAGCTGTTTAATCTTTATTTATCCGGAGTAAAACAACTAAGAACGTATATTGATTTGCAATGCTGACCTAGCAAAGAGGCAGCATTTACATATTAGAGATGTTGAAGTGTGATGATAATCCCTCATCGGTTCTCATACACAGAGATTGTTTGCAACTTGTGGACGACAGAGCAGACAGCGGACAAAAAGGATGCCTCCGGTGGTTCCTTTTATAATTATGATTAATCCTCATTATTATCAGTTATGTTTAATTAAAACAGTACAACAATTTGACAATTAGCCTTGAGTATGCACTTTTACTGCCATCGAGTGTCTACTTTTAAGTTTGTGCAGTATAAAATGAGTAAAACATCAATACAGTGGTATTTGTTATACGATGGTGGTTGCAATCCTGTGCTATCTTTAGGTCGAAGATAAAAGGAACACTCAAAACATTGATAACAAATTCATAAAATCCCAAGTTGATTCAAAATAAGCCTCGAAATACAGCAACTTTTCCCCCCCCGTTTTCTGAAAAAAGCTGCTGCAAAATGCTGGCATTTTTTGTTGCGACAATTACAAAAAAAAAAGAAGCCTGGGAGGTTCGGATTAATAAGGACAACGCATATTTTTTTGTACTGGATCCCATTAACACTTTGAGGGCTATATCAATGAAATTTGATTGATAGTTTGTGCAGGTGTACCTAATGTTGTGTCCCAAAATAGTTTATTTAAAAAAAAAAAACTTGCACTTGCTGCCATATTTCTTGTAAAGATTTGAAAATATTATTTTACTCATCATCATTCATATGATAAATTATAATATTGATTTTAGGGATGTCCGATAATGGCTTTTTGCCGATATCCGATATTCCGATATTGTCCAAATCTTTAATTACCGATACCGATATCAACCGATACCGATATATACAGTTGTGGAATTAACACATTATTATGTCTAATTTGGACAACCAGGTATGGTGAAGATAAGGTACTTTTAAAAAAAATTAATAAAATAAAATAAGACAAATAAATTAAAAAAAATGTCTTGTATAAAAAAGAAAGTAAAACAATATAAAAGCAGGTACATAGAAACTAGTAATTAATGAAAATGAGTAAAATGAACTGTTAAAGGTTAGTACTATTAGTGGACCAGCAGCACGCACAATCATGTGTGCTTACGGACTGTATCCCTTGCAGACTGTATTGATATATATTGATATATAATGTAGGAACCAGAATATTAATAACAGAAAGAAACAACCCTTTTGTGTGAATGAGTGTAAATGGGGGAGGAAGGTTTTTTGGGTTGGTGCACTAATTGTAAGTATATATTGTGTTTTTTATGTTGATTTAATACATACTTGCCAACCTTGAGACCTCCGATTTCGGGAGGCGGGTGGTGGGGGCGTGGTCAGGGGTGGGACAGGGGCGTGGTTGAGGGCGGGGGCGTGGTTAAGAGGGGAGGAGTATATTGACAGCTAGAATTCACCAAGTCAAGTATTTCATACATATATATATATATATATATATATATCCTGAAAATATGCAAACAAAACTGTGTTTAGATGATTGATACTTCAAACTTGCATAAATAAATCTTAAGGAATATAACATAACTTGGCTTCTGAGAGCTTCAAAATGTAATGAATAAAATGCTAAAGTTGTTGATAAACAAGCAATTATTTTAATAAGTAAATATGGTCATTTTAATTGAATTATTATGATCATTTAAAATTAATGATTTCAAATATGTTTATTTTAATGTATAATTCTATGGCTGGATGTAATAAGGAGTCAGAAAAAATACAAATAAAAATACAATTAATTTTGATGTTTTTAGCAAAATATAGTAACTTTTTTTTTTTTTTTTTAAGTAATAAATGTATTTATTTTTAGGTAAGATAAACATAATAATACAATTTATCTCTAGTCTGGATGATTTAGTTCTTGTCACCCTGTTGTCCTCCCGTCATAAAGAAAAGGCTGTCCTCACTCAGGTCCGCATGGAGCTGGAGGGGGCGTGGCCTCCAGCTCCGGCTGAAAATCGGGAGATTTTCGGGAGAATATTTGTCCCGGTAGGTTTTCGGGAGAGGCGCTGAATTTCGGGAGTCTCCCGGAAAATTCGGGAGGGTTGGCAAGTATGATTTAATAATTAAAAAAAAAAAAAAAAAAAATAATAATTAAAAAAAAACAAAAAACGATACTGATAATAAAAAAACGATACCGATAATTTCCGATATTACATTTTAACGCATTTATCGGCCGATAATATCGACATGGCGATATTATCGGACATCTCTAATAATGATAGAAAAATAAGTAAAAATAAATACAAGTTATTTGTAAAAGAAGTTGAACCTAAAAATGTCGAAAAGTAAATAAAAAGTGTTAATAAATGCTATAATAAAAAAACACACTGAATGAGACAAGTGGACGTAAACAAAGAGAACAAATGAAATAAACACATTTGCACAATGAGCTTTTTGAATCACCACGCCTATTGGTCGAGACGCACGTCAATCATGGCATTAGGGCGGGGTGAAGAGGCAGAAAGGGGGCGTGGTCTACGGAGCCATGAGCCGAGGCGGTTTGTGTTTTGTGTCGCGGTCTAAAAAGTCGCCCACCGTTTGGAACGGAACCGGTACCGTTTTTTTTTCAGTAATGGGGGTGAGGGAGCGGGGGTTTTCGCCGGTTTAGACATGCGCACAACATATCGCCAAAAGGGCGCCTTATTGCCTTTTAGTTGACGCAAAGTGGCACAACTTGTTTGGTGTCCGTGCACTTTGGTTCGAATCTCGCCCACTCGGACTCGGTCCACTTGTGCGTGCACCGTGCGTGCCTTTGACGCACGCCGTCGGACCCCCACCCCTCTTCCACGCGAAAGACTGGGAGGACTTGTTGCGCCTGGAGAGGAGGGGGAGCGGGGGGGGGGGGTCTGGTGCATCAGTCACAGTCTGGTCCAGAAGAACCGCACTCTGCACCTGGTTGCGTTCACGGACCGAAGGTGCGGCTCGGTGCTGGGTGCTCCGTGCGTGCGTTCTGACATGTTTTAAATGGACAAACTTTGCTCGTCTTGATTCACTTCCGCTGCTTGTCTTGACTCATCTCCGACCGGCTCCAACATGTCGGAGCGAGACAGCGACGGAGCGCCGGACTTCATGCCGGCGAGGGTGTCCCGAGGCCGGCGGAGTGGTGTCATCCTGCCCGGTGGTGGCGGCCAGGACCAGGAGACCATCCTGCTGGAGTCCGTGAAGGCAGCACCGCGGCGAAGCAGCATCATCAAGGTAGGAAGAACCTTTTTATTGGCTTTATTGACTTAAAATCTTTTTTTTTGTTTTTTTTTGTAAACACTGACTCATTAAAAAGTCAGGTTGTATTATTTATATTTCACATTGTTGATCAATACATCTGGCATTTTCTTTTTATGACTAAAACATATACAGTGGTAATGTTCCCCTTAAAGCAGGGGTGTCAAACTCATTTTTGAACGGGGGCCACATGGAGAAAAATCTACTCCTGAGTGGGCCGGACTGGTAAAATCACTGCACAATAACTTAAAAATAAAGACAACTTCAGATTGGTTTCTTTATTTAAAAATAGAACAAGCACATTCTGAAAATGTACAAATCATAATGTTGATAGTTTTTTTTTTTTACACTTACATGTTGCGGTTAATAGTATTCTATCTTTATTTGTCGTTATTTATACTTTCTGAAGATTTGATGTGATAATGTTCATCAGTCAACTCATTGGTGTTCATTTTCAATCTATCAAGATAAAAAAAGACTATCAAAATTACAGGACGTTATTTATTAGGAGTGTGGGAAAAAATCGATTCGAATTCGAATCGCGATTCTCACGTTGTGCGATTCAGAATCGATTCTCATTTTTAAAAAATCTATTTTTTAAATTTTTTAATTAATAAAAAAAAAAAAATGCATTTAATTTTTTTATTTAATTAATCAATCCAACAAAACAATACACAGCAATACCATAACAAATGCAATCCAATTCCAAACCAAACCCGACCCAGCAACACTCAGAACTGCAATAAACGGAGCAATTGAGAGGAGACACAAACACGACACAGAACAAAAGTAGTGAAACAAAAATGAATATTATCAACAACAGTATCAATATTAGTTACAATTTCAACATAGCAGTGATTAAAAATCCCTCATTGACATTATCATTAGACATTTATAAAAAATTAAAAAAAAGAACAATAGTGTCACAGTGGCTTACACTTGCATCGCATCTCATAAGCTTGACAACACACTGTGTCCAATATTTTCACAAAGATATAATAAGTCATATTTTTGGTTCATTTAATAGTTAAAACAAATTTACATTATTGCAATCAGTTGATAAAACATTGTCCTTTACAATTATAAAAGCTTTTTACAAAAATCTACTCTGCTTGCATGTCAGCAAACTGGGGTAGATCCTGCTGAAATCCTATGTATTGAATGAATAGAGAATCCTTTTGAATCGGGAAAATATCGTTTTTGAATCGAGAATCGCGTTGATTAGAAAAAAATCGATTTTGAATCGAATTGTGACCCCAATAATCGATATTGAATCGAATCCTGGGACACCCAAAGATTCACAGCCCTAATATATATATATATATATATATATATATATATATATATATATATATATATATATATATACATCCCGGCCCCCGGACAAATTGTTTTAACCCAATGCGGCCCCCGAGTCAAAAAGTTTGGGGACCCCTGATCTACAAAGATACAAAGAATTGCTATTGTGACATCCAGTGGACACATTTAGAACAGCAGTTACTTTCATTAAAACATTTCTGCTCATTTTTATACTTAGCAAACTCATCCCGCGGGCCGGATAAAACCTGTTGCCCGCGGGCCGTACGTTTGACACCCCTGCGCTAAAGAATAGTGTAAATCCCATTATTTGTGTCCGACACCCAAATATATTAACACAAAACCCATTTTTAGAGAATAATTATAGTTGTACCTGCAGAAAACAATGTGAAATACGCAAAAATGAAGAAATGTATTAATAATAATCACTTTTTGAGTCAAGAGGTGAGAGTCATGCAGACGCCACCTTCATTCTTTCTTAAATTCAATTGTGTTTCTCACCTTTTTTATTAAAGCACTGACACTTGCAACTTTCATGGGACACATGGTGGATTATTTTGCAGTCATACTCACTAAAAAAAAACAAAACGTGGGTGATTCTTTGTTGCACTCGTGACCGATACTTTTGTCCAGGGGTGGTGGGGATTCCCAAACTGTGGTACGCTCCATCTAGTGGTACGCCAGAGAGGTGTTTTATTTATTCAAAGACAGTGTTACTGTTCAAACTGTGTGTAGTGTTACATTGGTCAAACTATTAAGTATATTTCTTGATTAAAAAAATGTTGCCCTTGTTTTTAATGAATACTTAGGCCTACTGTGCTACTGTGGTTTAATGTTGGTCATTAAGGTGGTACTTGGAGAGCCAAGTGTTACGTACGGTGGGGGAAGGAGGCGACACAACGGCAGGAATCAGTTCAATAGGTTTATTGATACTGATGAATGGGTGGGATGTGTATGCTACTCGAAGTGAAAGGTGCAAGACGATGTGTAGAATTAAGCATGTAAATATTACCAGAGTTTGTTGTATGTGCGTGATGGATGAATCCTTCGTCAGACCAAAGGGGCAAGGCGAGAAGGCAGTCCGTGGGCAGGCAAGCAGGGTCGAGGGAGGCAGTCCGGAATCCAGAGGGAAGTCGAGGCACACACCTCGATCACGGGAAACAGGGGTGTTTAGGGCCCTTTGAAAACCCAAATACATTTTTTAATTTTTTTTTATTTAAAAATACTGGACATCCGTGCTATTTGGGCAGCCTAAACTAACACTAAACTACCTACCTACCCTTATTGTACCACCTACCTACTTACCTACCTTATCCTACCTACCTACCTTACTACCAACGTACAGTACCTACCTACCTACCTACATACATACAATACCTATACATACCTACCTACCTATTACTTACCTACCAACGTTTAATACCTATAACCTACCTACTTACCTACCTATCTTCCAACGTACAGTATCTACCTACCTACCTACCTAGGTGCACTACCTACCTACCTACTAACGTAAAGTACCTACCTACCTATCAACATAGAGTACTTACCTAGCTACATACAGTACATACTGTATACCCACATACCTACCTACATAGATACCTATCAACCTACCTACCTACCTACCTATGTAGAGTACCTATACATACCTACCTACCTACCTACCTACCTACCAAAAACAGTACCTATAACCCCATACCTATCAACATACAGTACCTACCTACATACAGTACCTATACCCACTTTCTTACCTACATACATACCAACGTACCTTACCTACCTACATACAGTACCTATACCCACTTTCCTACCTACATACATACATACATACATACATACAGTCGCGATCAAAAGTTTACATACACTTGTAAAGAACATAATGTCATGGCTGTCTTGAGTTTCCAATAATTTGTACAACTCTTATTTTATTTGTGATAGAGTGATTGGAGCACATACTTGTTGGTCACAAAAAACATTCATAAAGTTTGGTTCTTTTATGAATTTATTATGGGTCTACTGAAAATGTGAGCAAATGTGCTGGGTCAAAAGTATACATACAGCAATGTTAATATTTGGTTGCATGTCCCTTGGCAAGTTTCACTGCAATAAGGCACTTTTGGTAGCCATCCACAAGCTTCTGGTTGAAGTTGTGTCCTTGAGCAAGACACGTCACCCTTGCTCCTGATGGGTCGAGGTTAGCGCCTTGCACGGCAGTTCCCGCCAACAGTGTGTGAATGTGTGTGTGAATGGTTGAATGTGTCGAAGCGCTTTGAGTTCCTTGAAGGTAGAAAAGCGCTATATAAGTATAACCCATTTACCATTTACCTACCTACAAACAGTACCTACTTAGTACCTATACCCACTTTCCTACCTACATACATACCTACCAATGTACAGTACCTACCTATCTACATACAGTATCTTTACCCACATACCTACCTACCTACAACCGTACAGTACCTACCGACCTACCTACCTACCAAAAACAGTACCTATAACCCCCTACCTACCAACATACAGTACCTACCTACCTACATACAGTACCTATACCCACTTTCCTACCTACATACATACCAACGTACAGTACCTACCTACCTACCTACATACTGTACCTATACCCACTTGCCTACCTACATACATACATACCTACCTACCAATGTACAGTACCTACTTACATACAGTTCCTATACCCACATACCTACCTACATAAATACCTACATACCTACCTACCAATGTACAGTACCTACTTACATACAGTTCCTATACCCACATACCTACCTACATAAATACTTACATACCTTCCTACCTACCTACCTACCTACATACAGTACCCATACCTACATACTGTACCTACCTACATACATACATACATACATACCTATCAACATACAGTACCTACCTACCTACCTACCTACATACAGTACCTATACCCACTTTCCTACCTGCATACATACCAACGTACAGTACCTACCTACCTACATACTGTACCTATACCCATTTTCCTACCTACCTACCAATGTACAGTACCTACTCACATACAGTTCCTATACCCACATACCTACCTACATAAATACCTACATACCTTCCTACCTACCTACCTACATACAGTACCCATACCCACATACTGTACCTACCTACCTACATACATACATACATACTTACATACATACATACCTATCAACATACAGTACCTACCTACCTACCTACCAAAAACAGTACCTATAACCCCATACCTACCAACATACAGTACCTACCTACCTACATACAGTACCTATACCCACTTTTCTACCTACATACATACCAACGTACAGTACCTTCCCACCTACATACATACATACATACATACCTACCTACCAATGTACAGTACCTACTTACATACAGTTCCTATACCCACATACCTACCTACATAAATACATACATACCTTCCTACCTACCTACCTACCTATATACAGTACCCATACCCACATACTGTACCTACCTACATACATACATACATACATACCTATCAACATACAGTACTTACCTACCAACGTACAGTACCTACTTACCTACATACAGTACCTATACATACATACCTACCTACATACATACCTACATAGAGCACCTACCTACCTACCAATGTACAGTACCTACATACATACAGTTCCTATACCCACATACCTACCTACATAAATACATACATACCTTCCTACCTACCTACCTACATACAGTACCCATACCCACATACTGTACCTACCTACATACATACATATATACCTATCTATCAACATACAGTACCTACCTACCAACGTACAGTATCTACCTACCTACATACAGTACCTATACATACATACCTACCTACATACCTACCTACCTACATACATACCTATAAATAAACTTTGATTGATACCTACCTACCTACATACAGTACCTATACTCACATACCCACCTACCAATGTACAGTACCTATGCATACCTACCTACCTACTTATAATACCTATCTACCTACCTACGTACAAAGTAATGTACAGTACCTATAACCACCTACGTAGCAACCTGCCTACCAGGCCTGGGCGTTATATCGATTTTATTGATAAATTAGAGATTTTTGTTGCAGACGAAATAAAAAAATAAAAAAAATCGATGTTTTTCTTCCGACATACTTTTTGCCCCAAGGAGCTTCCGTAGCCTCCACTCACCTCCTTATTTCCTCAGTGGAGATTCACACACCAAACAAAACATGGCTAATGCTAACGCTAACATGAGCAAATTATCTCTATCATTTGTATTCATTGGTTTCTTTAAAAAGTAAAGGAAAATTTTATGGCTTAAAAAATATCTGAGATTTTTTATTTAGGCCATATCGCCCACCAAACCGACCTACCTAGCTCCCTTAAGTGTGAGTAGAGAATTACCTCCCTGTTTGGCACTTAGCATCAAGGGTTGGAATTGGGGGTTAAATCACCAAAAATGATTCCTGGGTGCGGCCACTGCTGCTGCTCACTGCTCCCCTCACCTCCCAGGGGGTGATCAAGGGTGATGGGTCAAATGCAGAGAATAATTTCGCCACACCTAGTGTGTGTGTGACAATCATTGGTACTTTAACTTTAACTTAACTTAACTTGATAAGTCCGAAAGAGAAAGAGATGATACAGTATTATATGCTCACAGATGCTTGTGGATGTTTGAGCACCCTGCAGCTCGTCCTGGATAGTCCCGCTCCTTAATGCTTCAGTCACATGAATGAGGCACAATGACTAGAGATGTCCGATAATATCGGACTGCCGATATTATCGGCCGATAAATGCTTTAAAATGTAATATCGGAAATTATCGGTATCGGTTTCAAAATTATCGGTATCGGTTTCAAAAAGTAAAATGTATGACTTTTTAAAACAGCCGCTGTGTACACGGACGTAGGGAGAAGTACAGAGCGCCAATAAACCTTAAAGGCACTGCCTTTGCGTGCCGGCCCAGTCACATAATATCTACGGCTTTTCACACACACAAGTGAATGCAAAGCATACTTGGTCAACAGCCATACAGGTCACACTGAGGGTGGCCGTATAAACAACTTTAACACTGT
This sequence comes from Nerophis lumbriciformis, assembly GCF_033978685.3. Classification (NCBI taxonomy): domain Eukaryota; kingdom Metazoa; phylum Chordata; class Actinopteri; order Syngnathiformes; family Syngnathidae; genus Nerophis; species Nerophis lumbriciformis. Next base: position 38,620,546 of record NC_084560.2, read on the forward strand.
TACAAATATGCGCCACACTGTGCACCCACACCAAACAAGAATGACAAACACATTTCGGGAGAACATCCGCACCCTAACACGACAGAACAAATACCCAGAACCCCTTGCAGCACCAACTCCTCCGGGACGCTACAATATACACCCCCAGCTACCCCCTACCACCGCCCCACCTCAACCTCCTCATAGTCTCTCTCAGGGAGAGCATGTCCCAAATTCCAAGCTGCTGTTTTGAGGCATGTTAAAAAAAATAATGCACTTTGTGACTTCAATAATAAAAATATGGCAGTGCCATGTTGGCATTTTTTTTTTCCATAACTTGAGTTGATTTATTTTGGAAAACCTTGTTACATTGTTTAATGCATCACAACAAAATTAGGCATAATAATGTGTTAATTCCACGACTGTATATATCGGTATCGGTTGATATCGGGATCGGTAATTAAGAGTTGGACAATATCGGAATATCGGATATCGGCAAAAAAGCCATTATCTAACAATGACCCTGGTACCTACCAACCTATACATACCTGTCTGTCTAAGGTATCCTTCAGTCGTAGGGCGTCATGACCTGGCGGTCCAGTTCTCTACATGTGACCTCATTACTTTCCACCTGTGCTCAGGTTGCAGGTCAGGAAGTAGTAGTAGTAGTCACAGTAGTGGTAGTAGTAGTGGTCGTAGTATCAGATGTTCCGAGAGGGAAGTGAGTTTAGGGTGTCACAGAAAGGTATCGATGGTTCATGAGGCGACTTGTGCTCTGAAAGGTGGACTTCTTGGCAAAGGTTAAAGTGCACACACAAATCCTGGCTGCAACAAAAAAAAACGTTTTTATTCCTGCGACAGCGGGCTCAGGCAGCGGCAAACGTGAAATGTTGCCCCCTGCTGGTTAGGACGCCAGGCGTACCTAATGTTGTGTCCTGTCAGCGATACGAGAAGTGATGTCATGGCGGCCATAGAGCAGCTTTGTCCCGGACAACCAGTAACATCTGTGACTTCCCAGAGAGTCGTGCTACCAGCAGCGGCATGACACGGACACACAGTGCGGCCTCAGTGGACGCCGCCACTTTGCATGAACACACACACACACACACACACACACACACACACACACACACACACACACACACACACACACACACACACACACACACACACACACACACTATCGTAGCATTGGTCAGTGTCCAGAGGTAAAACAAATGATTGTTCTCTGCTTGGCGCGGCGTTAGGGCATGACCATGTGACTAAACACAACAAAAATGACCATGTGACTAAACACAACAAAGACAGATCAAGGGCAACAACAAAAAACACATTGTGGTATTTTGGGGTTGTAATTCCAACTTTGACCACCATGGCATGATGGCGCATGTGCACCTTACGTTCAGAATCAGAATCAGCTTTATTGTCATTACGCAAGGTAACGAGATTGAGGTTGGTAATAACCATAATAATACTCATAGTAATGAATTTATTTACTGTATTTATCACGTCTGTTACCTCTGCAAATGTGAGGTTATTTTCACCTTTGTGGTTTTATCGCTTTTTTTTAACGTTATTATTACCATTGTGGTTTTATTGCTTTTTTTAAAATGTTTTTACCATTGTGGTTTTATCACTTTTTTTAACGTTATTATTACCATTGTGGTTTTATCGCTTTTTTTTAACGTTATTATTACCATTGTGGTTTTATCACTTTTTTAATAGTTATTGTTACCATTGTGGTTTTATAGCTTTTTTAACGTTATTATTACCATTGTGGTTTTATAGCTTTTTTAACGTTATTATTACCATTGTGGTTTTATCGCTTTTTTTAAAAATGTTATTATTACCATTGTGGTTTTATCGCTTTTTTAAAAATGTTATTATTACCATTGTGGTTTTATCGCTTTTTTAAAAATGTTATTATTACCATTGTGGTTTTATCGCTTTTTTGTGACGTTATTTTCACCATTGTGGGTTTATCCTTTTTTTGTGACGTTATTCTCACCATTGTGGTTTTATCGCTTTTTTTACGTTATAATTACCATTGTGGTTTAATAGCTTTTTTAAAATGTTATCATTACCATTGTGGTTTTATAGTTTTTTTTAAAAGTTATTATTACCATTGTGGTTTTATCACTTTTTTTAAAACTTTATTATTACCATTGTGGTAGTAATCTTTTTTGTGACATTATTCTCACCATTGTGGTTTTATCACTTTTTTTTACGTTATTATTACCATTGTGGTTTTATAGTTTTTTTTTAAATGTTATCATTACCATTGTGGTTTTATCGCTTTTTTAAATGTTATTATTACCATTGTGGTTTTATTGCTTTTTTTTAACGTTATTACCATTGTGGTTTTATCGCTTTTTTTACGTTATAATTACCATTGTGGTTTAATAGCTTTTTTAAAATGTTATCATTACCATTGTGGTTTTATAGTTTTTTTTAAAAGTTATTATTACCATTGTGGTTTTATCACTTTTTTTAAAACTTTATTATTACCATTGTGGTAGTAATCTTTTTTGTGACATTATTCTCACCATTGTGGTTTTATCACTTTTTTTTACGTTATTATTACCATTGTGGTTTTATAGTTTTTTTTTAAATGTTATCATTACCATTGTGGTTTTATCGCTTTTTTAAATGTTATTATTACCATTGTGGTTTTATTGCTTTTTTTTAACGTTATTACCATTGTGGTTTTATCGCTTTTTTGTGACGTTATTTTCACCATTGTGGTTTTATTGCTTTTTTAAACGTTATTATTACCATTGTGGTTTTATAGCTTTTTTAAATGTTATTACTACCATTGTGGTTTTATAGTTTTTTTTTAAAGTTATTATTACCATTGTGGTTTTATCACTTTTTTAAAAACTTTATTATTACCATTGTGGTTTTATAGTTTTTTAAAATGTTATTATTACCATTGTGGTTTTATCGCTTCTTTTTAAACGTTATTATTACCATTGTGGTTTTATCACTTTTTTAAAAACTTTATTATTACCATTGTGGTTTTATAGTTTTTTAAAATGTTATTACCATTGTGGTTTTATCGCTTCTTTTTAAACGTTATTATTACCATTGTGGGTTTATCGCTTTTTTGTGACGTTATTTTCACCATTGTGGGTTTATCGCTTTTTTGTGACGTTATTTTCACCATTGTGGGTTTATCGTTTTTTTGTGACATTATTCTCACCATTGTGGTTTTATAGCTTTTTATTTTACGTTATTATTACCATTGTGGTTTTACCACTTTTTTTAACGTTATTATTACCATTGTGGTTTTATCGTTTTTTTTTAACGTTATTATTACCATTGTGGGGTTATTGCTTTTTTTAAACGTTATTATTACCATTGTGGTTTTATCACTTTTTTTTTACGTTATTAATACCATTGTGGTTTTATTGCTTTTTTTAAACGTTATTATTACCGTTGTGGTTTTATCGCTTTTCTGTGACATTATTATTACCATTGTGGTTTTACAGTTTTTAAAAAAATGTTACTATTACCATTGTGGTTTTATCGCCTTTTTAACGTTATTATTACCATTGTGGTTTTATCGCTTTTTTTTAAAACGTTATTATTACCATTGTGGTTCTAAAGTTTTTTAAAATGTTATCATTACCATTGTGGTTTTATCGCTTTTTTAACGTTATTATTGACAACACTAAATTGGCCCTATTGTGTGAATGTGAGTGTGAATGTTGTCTGTCTATCTGTGTTGGCCCTGCGATGAGGTGGCGACTTGTCCAGGGTGTACCCCGCCTTCCGCCCGAATGCAGCTGAGATAGGCTCCAGCACCCCCCGCCACCCCAAAAGGGACAAGCGGTAGAAAAATGGATGGATGGATTACCATTGTGGTTTTATCGCTTTTTTTAACGTTATTATTACCATTGTGGTTTTATAGCTTTTTTAACGTTATTATTACCATTGTGGTTTTATAGCTTTTTTAACGTTATTATTACCATTGTGATTTTATAGCTTTTTTAATGTTATTATTACCACTGTGGTTTTATCGCTTTTTTTACGTTATTATTACCATTGTGGTTTTAAAGCTTTTTTAAATGTTGTTATTACCATTGTGGTTTTATCGCTTTTTTAACGTTACTATTACCATCGTGGTTTTATCGTTTTTAGTGAGTTATTTTCACCATTGTGGTTTTATCGGTTTTTTTTGTGACGTTATTTTTTATCATTTTGGTTTTTTCGTTTTCTTCTGCCTGTATTTTGTCAAAAATGACGTGCACTTTGTTGTTTGGAGTCTTCAGTAAATCTAACGTGCGTCTTTTTGTAAACATCCAAACAAAATAAGGTCTTCTTCAAACTCCGATGATGATTTAGATTTCAACATAGCTAACATACTGTTTGTTTTACAGTTCATTTTCAACTATGCTAACATACTGTTGGTGTTTCATCAAACTGAAGACAAATGATACTTTTAACACCGAAGCCGACGAACATATTTTGGTCGACATCAAAGACAAATGAGACTCTTTACCAAAGCTAACTATGCTAAACTTCTAGAAGCAAACACGGACAAGCAAACAGTCAACAACTTTTTGTCTTAGGTTTTAGAGCTGATTTACGTCTGAGACATTTCAAATGTTCCTCCACTCATATTTCCTCCTAATTGTCACCCGCCTGCCTGTGATTGGCCCACGCACTTTGTCGCCAGATGGCTTCGCCGTGCAGCCAAAGCCCCCCCCAAGAACCCCCCGTGTTACGTCATCAACTCACATTTACGTGAGCTGGCTGCAATTTAGCAACAAACATTTACCAACTTCAAAAAAACCTTCTTCTTCTCCTGGAACCTCTGCACACTAAACATGTCAAAAACGTATCCACCCGTAAGTGGACTGACTTGAAATTTCTCACACAGCTCAACCTTTTTTTTTTTATCCGAATCACCACAAAATTTGGTACACACCTTTAGGGGAGTGACATGCACCTGGGTGTAAAATTTGAGCAAGATTGATTGAAAAACAATTTGCAGGGGGCGGGCCTTAGAAACGTACCGTATTTTTCGGAGTATAAGTCGCTCCGGAGTATAAGTCGCACCGGCCGAAAATGCATAATAAAGAAGGGAAAAAACATATATAAGTCGCACTGGAGTATAAGTCGCATTTTTTGGGGAAATGTATTTGATAAAAGCCAACAACACCAAGAATAGACATTTGAAAGGCAATTTAAAATAAATAAAGAATAGTGAACAACAGGCTGAATAAGTGTACGTTATATGAGGCATAAATAACCAACTGGTATGTTAACGTAACATATTATGGTAAGAGTCATTCAAATAACTATAACATATAGAACATGCTATACGTTTACCAAACAATCTGTCACTCCTAATCGCTAAATCCCATGAAATCTTATACGTCTAGTCTCTTACGTGAATGAGATAAATAATATTATTTGATATTTTACGCTAATGTGTTAATAATTTCACACATAAGTCGCTACTGAGTATAAGTCGCACCCCCGGCCAAACTATGAAAAAAAATGTGACGCAAATGAGTTTTTTGGATGCTATGCTAATGTGTTAGCGCGTATCGTCAAAACAATGACGGACCTAAAAAGCCGTCATCAGGAGCTTTAATTTGAGGTGCAACTTGATGTGGTTTGCTGCAACTGGATTTTTGACCTTCTTGCTAGTGAACTTTGTTCCGTTAGGTGAAAGTCAGTCGCCACAAAATAAAGAAGAAGAAAATTGGGTATTTATCGAGGTTTTTCGTTTATTTTTTATTTTTTAGATTTAATTTATACATTCATATGATCGGGAAAAAACAATACAGACAATGAAAAACAGACACTTTTCCCCCGACAAAAAAAAAAAAAAAAAAAGTAAAAAAAAAAAAGAAGACAAAAAAACCAAAAGAAAAATAGTTGTGTGAATGTTGTCTGTCTATCTGTGTTGGCCCTGCGATGAGGTGGCGACTTTTCCAGGGTGTACCCCGCCTTCCGTCCGAATGCAGCTGAGATAGGCTCCAGCACCCCCCGCCACCCCAAAAGGGACAAGTGGTAGAAAATGGATGGGATGGAGGGTTTTTCGTGTTTGATGGAGTTGACATCACTGCAAACTTGACCTTTGATCGAGTACGCGGGCTCCATCTAGTGGTACGCCCCCAAAAAAATCACTTAAATAAATATTCAAACACAGTGTTACTATTCAAATCGTGTGCAATGTTACAGGGGCTAAGCATATTAAATGTACCTGTTGAAAAAACACCCAGTTTTTTTTAATAATGAATACTCAGGCCTACTACGCTACTGTATTTGAATGTTGGAGAGCCAAGTGTTGAAAAAAGTTTGAGAACCACTGACCTACATCACCATAGAAACATAATAGATATCTATTAAAAAAATGCGTTCGATTAAACGTTTTTTTCTTTTTTTCTTTTCTTCTTCTTCGTGGAAAGTCAAAACGAATGCTGCAGAGAAGGAATAAATTGTTGATGAAAACAGAAAAAAGTCACCTGGACAGTTTGGCAGTTTTTTAAAAGGGACCGTAGTCAGACCAATGTGGTCTTAAATGATGCAAGGGGCTCGACCTTACCCTTTATTTTTATTTTTATTTTTATTTTTATTTTTATTTTTATTTTTATTTTTATTTTTATTTTTATTTTTATTTTTATTTTTATTTTTATTTTTATTTTTTTTAAATTTTGGCCAGTCCAGCGACTCAGGCAAATCATATTGTTGATGTAGATGCATATATTTGCTGTAAATATTTATTTAGAAAAGAGAAGTGTGGGATACTTGTCTTGTTGCTTTATTTGTATTTGACTTTATTAAATGTATTTATATTATTATTATTTAGTGCAGCCGGGCCGGAGCAGGAGGGGATAGAAAGAGAACAAAAGGAAGACAGAGGGGGAAATTGCGAGGACAAAAGGGGGATAAGACAGAGAGACAACAACAACAAAAAAACACAACAATAACAACAACAACATAACAGCATCACCAAATAAGATAAGTACAAATATGATAGTAAAAGTGATATCAAAGAAGCAGTTAGTGAAGTAAATATTAATAACACAGAAATGACAATGAACATTATTACACTACAAATGGAGCAATACAAATACCACTATAGCACTATTGATAATGAATAATAACAATAATTACTAGAGATGTCCGATAATGGCTTTTTTGCCAATATTGTCCAACTCTTAATTACAGATACCGATATCAACCGATACCGATATATACAGTCGTGGAATTAACACATTATTCTGCCTAATTTTGTTGCGATGCCCCGCTGGATGCATTAAACAATGTAACAAGGTTTTCCAAAATAAATCAACTCAAGTTATGGAAAAAAAATGCCAACATGGCACTGCCATATTTATTATTGAAGTCACGAAGTACATTATTTTTTTTAACATGCCTCAAAACAGCAGCTTGGAATTTGGGACATGCTCTCCCTGAGAGAGACTATGAGGAGGTTGAGGTGTGCAGGGTTTGGGTAGGAGGTAGCGGAGGGGTGTATATTGTAGCGTCCCGGAAGAGTTAGTGCTGCAAGGGGTTCTGGGTATTTGTTCTGTTGTGTTTATGTTGTGTTACGGTGCGGATGTGCTCCCGAAATGTGTTTGTCATTCTTGTTTGGTGTGGGTTCACAGTGTGGCGCATATTTGTAACAGTGTTAAAGTTGTTTATACGGCCTCCCTCAGTGTGACCTGTATGGCTGTTGACCAAGTATGCATTCACTTGTGTGTGTGAAAAGCCGTAGATATTATGTGCCTTTAAGGTTTATTGGCGCTCTGTACTTCTCCCTACGTCCATGTACACAGCGGCGTTTTAAAAAGTCATACATTTTACTTTTTGAAACCGATACCGATAATTTCCGATATTACATTTTAAAGCATTTATCGGCCGATAATATCGGCAGTCCGATATTATCGGACATCCCTAATAATTACCGCTATTATCAACAATACAATTGTTTCAAATGCAACAACACATATATGTAATGATAACTTGAAATATAAAAGAACGCAGATAAATGGAGGGGAAGGACAAGGAAACTGTATTAACCTGGTCAGGGTCACCTTACCCTTTAGAGCACAGCCGTAACTTCCTGGCACTAAACCTGCAGACAATAGTTATTCTCCGCTTTCTCTATGTTTACATTTTCACACTATTTTGTTACACTTTATCAAGCATTTATTGTTAGGGTTATTGTTAAGTGTTCAATGTGATTTTGCAATTTTGTTTACATAGTTTGAGTGTTTCCATGCTTGTGTTGACATGTCCTTTCCTTTCTGCCCTGACAGCTGAGGGGGTTACACTCAGAGGAAGGTTACAGTTGAAATAAAAAAACGTTTACGTTTAATATATTTTTCTCCTGCTCCTTACTCTCCATAGGTTGCAAAAAATATCAACAATTATCGATATGGAGCGATACAAAACACTTATTTGTTGACTGTTTTCAGCTCTGTGATGATGTCACACTATTTCCAAAGAGTATTAACAGCAATATTGTTTGTTTTATATGACAAATAGTTGACTATTGTTGTTTTATATGACACAATGGGAGGTGACAGAACACTGCTGGTTACATATTGGCATCTGATACTGAATTGAAGGTACGTGCAAAAAGATAACGAGCGGAACAAGTGTGTGATGGTGATGATAATTAGAATGAATGCTACCTGCACACGCACTCTTTCACTCAATATGTAATCATCACATGCATGCAACCTAGCAAGACTCGCTTCCTGTCTTTTAAAGACACACACTCAACGTGTCTGTGTGTGTGTGTGTGTGTGTGTGTGGTAGTAGTAAGGCAAAACTGGCGTGTAGAGTTTCCCTACATTGCAACTTGTTCTCTCCATAGATGTCCTTTAAAGGGCAAGATCCTCCTGTGCCCTCCTCTCAGATCTTCTCAAAAGCATTCCATCACTTCCAAGCTTAGCTACGAAACAAGATCTGCGCCCCCCCAAAAAAAAATCTCCAGAAAAAAACGTCTGTAGAAACATGGGTCGCGCGAAAAATAAACAGTTTTTCTTGCAAGTAGCATTATCACCGGGGGACGAGAAGATAAGGAGCTAAAAACGCTACGCCACCAAAAAAAAAAAAAAAAGTATTATTTTAAGATAAAGCATTTGAATGTAAACAAATGTGGGTGGATCGATACAAGTATCATTGTAATGATACCAAGTATAGTATCAGTGTTTGGTCAATACTACAGTGATTACGTTCATATATACATATTATACTATAATATTATTATTATTTTTTTTTAAATTGCATATTTTTGTGTCAATATTTTTCCAACATAGATACTACAAAATCCAATATTTTTGAAATCTAGTTAATTTTTTAAGTATATATATATATATATATATATATATATATATATATATATATATATATATATATATATATATATATATATAGATGAAGATAAGTATTATCTTCATCTTTACATATTATACTATCATATCTTTTTTTTTTTTTAATAACATATTTTTTGTGTCCATATTTTTCCAACATAGATACCACAAAATCCAATATTTTGTAAATCTAGTTATATTGTGTATGTTTTCATTTATTATACTCTCTTAATTTTTTAATTTTTTTTAATTTTTTTACATTTTAAATATTTAGCCCAAAAATTCCACACAACTTCCAAGCTCAGCTACGATACAAGATCTGCTCCAAAACAAAATCTCGAGAAAAACGTCTGCAGAAACGTGGATCGCGCGAAACAGTTTTTCTTGCAAGTAGCATTATCACCGGGGGACAAGAAGACAAGGAGCTAAAAACGCTATGCCACCAAAAAAAAAAAAAAAAAAGGATTATTTTAAGATACAGCATTTGAATGTAAACAAATGTGGGTGGATCGATACAAGTATCATTGTAATGATACCAAGTATAGTATCAGT
>NC_084560.2:38635420-38637920 GCF_033978685.3 Nerophis lumbriciformis
AAATATCATAAAATTCATTACTTTGTGTATATTTTTATTTCAATTATTTTGCACATTTAAAAATATTTTCACATAATTCCGTACTTTGTGTATATTTTTCATTTCATATATTTTGCACATTTAAAAATATATTCACAGAATTCATTGCTTTGTGTATATTTTTCTTTCATATATTTTACACATGTAAAAATATTTAAAATATCATAAAATTAATTACTTTGTGTATATTTTCATTTCATATATTTTTCACATTTTAAAAATATTTTCACAGAATTCCGTACTTTGTGTATATTTTTATTTCATATATATTGCACATGTAAAAATATTATAAAATTCTCCACTTTGTATATATTTTCACTATGTATATTGAAATGATTTATTTTATATTTTAAATATATTGGCAACAAAAACATTAACATTTGTACAATATGTGTTGTTTAATATATTGTGTGTATCCATAATATATTTGAGTGATGTCAAAAAATTCAGCACTATTTTTATTTCATATATTGAAATGATTAGTTGTATATTTTAGAACGTTTTTTTAAAATATCCGAGTAATATTTTAGTACTTTGTGTATATTTTTTGTTTAATATATTTAGTCAATCTATAGTATAATTTTAGTAATATTCCAACACTTTTCACTTGGTGTATATTTTTATTTTACAAATTGTTTGCAGTTTATCTTTAGTACATTTAGAATATTTTTTTTTAACAATACTATCATACAATTCTGTATTTTGTGAATATTGTTATATTTTATACTGAAATAATTAATTCTATATTAGAATTATTATTATTATTTTTTAAATATATTGGCAACAAAAAAAATCTGTATTTTTTCATTTCATATATTTGATCAATATACTGCGTATTTTTAGTACATTTAAAATATTTAATTTAAGATATTCTGTTTATTTACAGTATACTTTTAGTCAATACTTTGGCAACAGTATTATCCTACAAGCCGGTACTTTGTATATCTTTTTATTTAATATACTTAAAATGTCTTTGTAACATATTCCTTAATATTAAACTGAATTTATTTGAAAAAAGCCAATAATTGCATTAAAAATTCATCTTTCCATGCATATTAAGTTGAGTGTGTAGCTGCAGTGATGTTGTGTAATGTTGTGTGCTGTTGTATCAAGGACACACTAAGTTGTGTAGTATTGTGTGGTATTGTGTGGTGTTGTATCAAGGACACACTAAGTTGTGTGTGGTGTTGTATCAAGGACACCCTAAGTTGTGTGTGGTGTTGTATGAAGGACACACTAAGTTGTGTGTGGTGTTGTATGAAGGACACACTAAGTTGTGTGTGGTGTTGTATGAAGGACACACTAAGTTGTGTGTGGTGTTGTATGAAGGACACACTAAGTTGTGTAGTATTGTGTGGTATTGTGTGGTGTTGTATCAAGGACACACTAAGTTGTGTAGTATTGTGTGGTATTGTGTGGTGTTGTATCAAGGACACACTAAGTTGTGTGTGGTGTTGTATCAAGGACACTAAGTTGTGTGTGGTGTTGTATCAAGGACACACTAAGTTGGGTGTGGTGTTGTATCAAGGACACCCTAAGTTGTGGGTGGTGTTGTATGAAGGACACACTAAGTTGTGTAGTATTGTGTGGTGTTGTATCAAGGACACACTAAGTTGTGTAGTATTGTGTGGTGTTGTATCAAGGACACACTAAGTTGTGTGTGGTGTTGTATCAAGGACACACTAAGTTGTGTGTGGTGTTGTATCAATGACATACTAAGTTGTGTGTGGTGTTGTATGAAGGACACAAAGTTGTGTGTGGTGTTGTATCAAGGACACACTAAGTTGGGTGTGGTGTTGTATCAAGGACACCCTAAGTTGTGGGTGGTGTTGTATGAAGGACACACTAAGTTGTGTGTGGTGTTGTATGAAGGACACACTAAGTGGTGTAGTATTGTGTGGTATTGTGTGGTGTTGTATCAAGGACACACTAAGTTGTGTAGTATTGTGTGGTATTGTATGGTGTTGTATCAAGGACACACTAAGTTGTGTGTGGTGTTGTATCAAGGACACTAAGTTGTGTGTGGTGTTGTATCAAGGACACACTAAGTTGGGTGTGGTGTTGTATTAAGGACACCCTAAGTTGTGTGTGGTGTTGTATCAAGGACACTAAGTTGTGTGTGGTGTTGTATCAACGACACACTAAGTTGTGGGTGGTGTTGTATGAAGGACACTCTAAGTTGTGTGTGGTGTTGTATGAAGGACACACTAAGTTGTGTAGTATTGTGTGGTGTTGTATCAAGGACACACTAAGTTGTGTAGTATTGTGTGGTATTGTGTGGTGTTGTATCAAGGACACACTAAGTTGTGTGTGGTGTTGTATCAAGGACACACTAAGTTGTGTGTGGTGTTGTATCAAGGACACACTAAGTTGTGTGTGGTGTTGTATCAAGGACACACTAAGTTGTGTGTGGTGTTGTATCAAGGACACACTAAGTTGTGTGTGGTGTTGTATCAAGGAC
>NC_084560.2:38642920-38712920 GCF_033978685.3 Nerophis lumbriciformis
AATTGCTAACTAATAACTAGTGCGTTAATCGCTAGCTGGGTACTAGCCCTTTAATTGCTTGCTCGCAACTAGAGCGCTTATCACTATTTGGCGACGAGCGCGCTAATCACTACCTGACAACTGGCACGCTAATTGCTTGCTGGCAACTAGCTTGCTGGAAACTAATGCGTTAATAACTACCTGGCAACTGGTGCGTTAATTGCTAGCTGACAAGTAGAGCGCTAATCGTTCGCTATTTTAGATGCTAACAAGAATACAATAATAATATTTATTCACAGTCAACTACAGTACATGACTGTGTGTTGTCTCAACGTTCGTGTGTATTTCAAGACATTTACAAAAATTGCGGGGGCAAATATGAAAAAATATTTCACGGCCCCTCGGCAGTACCTCTGTGGACCTCCAGGGGGTCGCGGACACCTGTTGAAGACCCTTGATTTACTGCATTTACCTCTGAAGAGTGGACTTTCAGTTGTTTCAGTCAAACATACTATCAGCAGCTTCTCCATATTTTCATGGATAAATGTCCGCCATTTAGACGTCGCTCTCACATCCTAGGCTGGCGTTATCGATTCCAGTGAATATCTTCCAGTGTCCTTCACACTCACTTCCTTCCTTCCTTCCTTCCCACGCTAGGAAACACAAAGTTATGTCAAATGACTAGCTCAATGCTAACGCTCGCAAGTAAGACTTCCTGTGGTTTCACCACTAAAGGGTGTTGGGTAGTATTCATGTGTGACAATATCTCGTCACAGGTGAAAGGTGATGACGTTGAAGAGAAGAAAGGTTAGAATTGGGCGTGAACGTTTTCTTCAAGAGCCTGAAGGTGCTCTGAGGTCACATTTGTTGTTATGTTGGTGAACTACATTCCTTTGCTACTAAACACCTTTTTGTACACACCAACTCTCATGTGCTGGAATTATTGCTGTCATTAATAAACATACAGTATATCATTAATAAACATACGTCATTAATAAATATATATCACTAATAAATATATTATTAATAAACATATATACTGAATAAACATATATAATGAATAAACATAATTAATAAACACACATCATGAATAAACATATATCATAATTACAAGTACATAATTAATTAGCATATATCATTAATACAAACACATAATTAATAAACATATCATTAATAAAAATATTACATTATTACAAATACACAATAAACATATAATTAATAAACATATCATTAATAAACATATTTCATTCATACAAATACATAATTAATAAACATATCATTAATAAACATATATAATGAATAACTTTATATCATTAATGAACATATATCATTCATGAATATATTATTATTTAACATATATAATTAATACATATATTATTAAATATATATCATAACTGAACATACATAATTAATACACATACATAATTACATCATTAATAAACATATAACATGAATAAACATATATCATAAATAAATGTATTATTATTAAACATATATCATTAATACATAAATATCATTAATAAATAATAATCATATAATGTTAAATATATCCTTAGTAAACATATATCATTAACAAACATATACCATTAAATAATATATATAATTATTAAACATATATTATTAATAAATGTATAATGAATAAATATATATAATTGATAAATGTATATTATTAATACATATATCATTAATAAACATATATCATGAATGAACATACATAGTTAATAAACATATAGCATTAATAAACATACATCATTAATAAATCTATAATTATCAAACATATATCATTATTAAATAACAATTTTTAATAAACATATATCATGAATAAACATCTACCATTAATAAACATATTATTAATAATCATATATCATTAATACATATATTATTATTAAACATATATCATTATTAAATATGTATCACTAATAGACATATATCATTAATAAATATATTATTATTAAATATACATCATTAATAAACATGTATCATTAATACATATATATTTAATAAATACATATCTTTAATAAATATATTATTATTAAACATACATCATTATTAAACATACTTAATTAATAAACATATATCAATAATAAATATATTATTGATAAACATGTATCTCTAATAAATATATATCTCTACTAAACATAAAAAATGATAAATATATTATTATTAAACATATATCAATAATAAACATATGTTATTAATACATTTATCATTAACAAACATATATCATTAATAAACATATAGTATTAATAAATACATCATTAATAAACATATATCATTAATACACATATATTATTAATCAATTTATCATTAATACATATTTATCATTAGTAAACATATATTATTAATCAATTTATCATTAATACATATTTATCATTAGTAAACCTATATTATTAGCAAATATATCCTTAATAAACACATATCATTAATAAATATATATCCTTAATAAACATATATGATTAATAAACATATATAATTAATAAACATATATAATTAATCGTGACTGCGTGGGTTCCCTCCGGGTACTCCGGCTTCCTCCCACTTCCAAAGACATGCACCTGGGGATAGGTTGATTGGCAACACTAAATTGGCCCTAGTGTGTGAATGTTGTCTGTCTATCTGTGTTGGCCCTGCGGTGAGGTGGCGACTTGTCCAGGGTGTACCCCGCCTTCCGCCCGATTGTAGCTGAGATAGGCTCCAGCGCCCCCCGCGACCCCAAAGGGAATAAGCGGTAGAAAATGGACGGATGGATAATTAATAAACATATATCATTAATACATCTATATCCTTAATAAACATATATAATTAATACATATATATCATTAATAAATATATATCATCACTAAACATACATCATTAATAAATATATATCATTATTAAATATATGATACGTTTGATGCAGCCCTTCTATTTTCACTGATTGTCATAGCAGGGATGTCTCCATACGTCTTTTTGAACTTCTGATACCACACTGATACCGATATTGATCCAATTGCTAATCGCGAGCTGACAACTGCCTCGTTAATTGCCAGCGTGCTAATCGCTAGACGACAATTAGCATGCTATGCTAATTCCTTTGCTGGAAACTAATCAGCTAATCACTAGCTGGTAGAGATGCGCGGTTTGCGGGCACAACCGCGGAGTCCGCGGATTATCCGCGGATCGGGCGGATGAAATTTAAAAAAATTAGATTTTATCCGCGGGTCGGGTCGGGTCGAGTCGGGTGGTTGAAATAAAAACAATTAGATTTGAAATAGATTCAGGCGGGTGGCAGTTAAACCAATTCGGAAATATATATACATAGTTAAATGTTGTTACCCACATACGAAAAACGAGCAGGCACCTGCAGCATATGCCACAACAGAAGAAAAAAAAGAAAAAGAGATGGACATTTTTACGGAGCGGAGAAGGCCCCCGACGCCTCGCCGGGGTCCGGGACCGAGGCCCCTTCCCCCGAGAGGGCCCCACCGGGAGCCGTAGCTGAGGCGATCCGCGAGAAGGGCCCGACGCACGTCCAGGGTCACCACCGCGCCCACCGCACCGACACCCCGCCTCGTCCGCCTTCGCCGCGGCCGGCGTCACGCGCAGCAGGTAAGCAGCTTACCTACCCGCCACCCCCCGTGGCCGGGGGCTCGTAACAGGGGTCACTCCGCGCGCTCCGCCCGCGCAGCTTACCTGCCCGCCACCCCTGTTGCCGGGGGCGCGTAACAGGGGTCACTCCGCGCGCAGTGCGCTCACGAAAGGGGTGGGGCTCACCCTGGTTGATATAGACAGCAGCTAGGACGGTGGCCATGGACGTCGGAACCCGCTAAGGAGTGTGTAACAACCCACCTGCCGAATCAACTAGCCCTGAAAATGGATGGCGCTGGAGCGTTGGGCCCATATACCCGGCCGTCGCCGGCAGCGAGACGCGTTTGGAGGTGCGCTCAGCGCGGCTCCCATATGATTGCGCACTGGTGTGCGTCTGGGTCGTGACAGTGTGGCACGCGAATGTCTGTGCTGCATTGGATCAGTCTCCTTTCTTTAACAGGCAAAAGCTTTATAACCTCACTAATGCCTTGCATCGTCTATATTAGATATATAACAACGGGCGGGTGCGGGCGGATGGCGGGCGGATGCGGTTCTGATCAAATGTTAGATCGGGTGGATTGCGGATGGTTGACGACTTTCTGATGCGGTTGCGGATGAAATAATTGCCTATCCGCGCATCTCTACTAGCTGGCAACTAGTTTGTTAACTGTTAGCTGGCAACGAGTGCGCTAATCGCAAACTGGTAACTACTACTACTCGCTGGCAACTTGCGTGTGTGTGTGTGTGTGTGTGTGTGTGTGTGTGTGTGTGTGTTTGTGTGTGATAGATAGACGTTCATGAGTACGTCCTCCCAACCCTCAAGCGACAAAGGCGCTGTCTAGCCAAGCGGTCCACGTCTATGCCCTCGTTAGCCGCCACAGTCGCTCGTTAGCTCCTGTGTGGCAAATGTCACATAAACAAGGCGAGCGCTGGAATCGTCGACTCAATTAAATGTCCTTTTTTTTGCCAGCACAACTGCACCAATTAACGTCCGACCCGGGTCAACCATAACGTGAGGTCGTGGAGAACAGAGTTTTAGCGGCGGGTCACGAAAACGTTAGCATTCAAAGCTGCGGCTGTAGGCAACCCCCACCCCTTTAGCTTTGTCTTTGGCTTTGTTTAGCTCAAATAAATAGATAATCAAAATAAAACATTAGAATAAAATCACAGTAAGTACAGAACATAAAGTACATATAAATACAACAAAACAAAACAATCAGTATAATGGTAAGAACTATATACCGTATGTTTTGGACTATAAGTCGCAGTTTTTTTCATAGTTTGGCCGGGGGTGCGACTTATACTCAGGAGCGACTTATGTGTGAAATTATTAGCACATTACCGTAAAATATCAAATAATATTATTTATCTCATTCACGTAAGAGACTAGACGTATAAGATTTCATGGGATTTAGCGATTAGGAGTGACAGATTGTTTGGTAAACGTATAGCATGTTCTATATGTTATAGTTATTTGAATGACTCTTACCATAATATGTTACGTTAAAGGGGAACATTATCACCAGACCTATGTAAGCGTCAATATATACCTTGATGTTGCAGAAAAAAGACCATATATTTTTTTAACCGATTTCCGAACTCTAGATGGGTGAATTTTGGCGAATTAAACGCCTTTCTATTATTCGCTCTCGGGAAGCAATCCGCCATTTTCTCACTCTCGTTGGTGTGTTGTCGGAGGGTGTAACAACACGAACAGGGACGGATTCAAGTTGCACCAGTGGCCCAAAGATGCGAAAGTGGCAAGAAATTGGACGAAATTTGTTCAAAAATACGTGGGTGTGGGGAAAGCCGACGAAATGGTCAGTCGTTTGTTCCGCGCACTTTACCGACGAAAGCTATGCTACGACAGAGATGGCAAGAATGTGTGGATATCCTGCGACACTCAAAGCAGATGCATTTCCAACCATAAAGTCAAAGAAATCTGCCGCCAGACCCCCATTGAATCTGCCGGAGTGTGTGAGCAATTCAGGGACAAAGGACCTCGGTAGCACGGCAAGCAATGGTGGCAGTTTGTTCCCGCAGACGAGCGAGCTAAACCCCCTGGATGTCTTGGCTCACACCGTCCCTTATGCCACCGAAGATGATCAAGAGAAGAATATCGACCCTAGCTTCCCTGGCCTGCTGACATCAACTCCAAAACTGGACAGATCAGCTTTCAGGAAAAGAGAGCGGATGAGGGTATGTCTACAGAATATATTAATTGATGAAAACTTTATTCATTACTCGCGGTTTTACGTAAATTATCATACATAAACTGTGTTTACCAATAATTTAGCTTAAAAACATTTATTTTTTTCAATCATTCGAGTACATTCGGGTAGTCTTGTGTAATGCAGTATTTTGCGTCTATTTAGGTATGGTTAACCTCAGTGCTGAAATCGTGGAAAAATATATGTTCTTGGCGCGCCTGAAATGGGCTGTCTGCACTCTCAAAGTGCATGTTGTTGCCAAATGTATTTCATATGCTGTAAACCTAGTTCATAGTTGTTAGTAATTATCTTATCAGACAGTGTTAAGCCGCTGAAATCCCAGTCTGAATCCGAGCTAATGTCGCTATACCTTACTGTTTGTTTGTGTTGGCATCACTGTGTGACGTCACAGGAAAATGGACGGGTGTATATAACGATGGTTAAAATCAGGCACTTTGAAGCTTTTTTTAGGGATATTGCGTGATGGGTAAAATTTTGAAAAAAACTTCGATAAATAAAATAAGCCACTGGGAACTGATTTTTAATGGTTTTAACCCTTCTGAAATTGTGATAATGTTCCCCTTTAACATACCAGGCACGTTCTCAGTTGGTTATTTATGCCTCATATAACGTACACTTATTCAGCCTGTTGTTCACTATTCTTTATTTATTTTAAATTGCCTTTCAAATGTCTATTCTTGGTGTTGGCTTTTATCAAATACATTTCCCCCAAAAAATGCGACTTATACTCCAGTGCGACTTATATACGTTTTTTTCCTTCTTTATTATGCATTTTCGACTTATACTCCGGAGCGACTTATACTGCGAAAAATACGGTAGTGTAAATATATGACACACCATAAATAAATTGTGCTGTATAAAAATGTGCTAACAACAAATATTATTCATAATACAAATACTGAATGTTTCAAAAGGAGATGGTGTACACCACTTTGTCCAGGCTGCCCAGTCGCAAATGGCTGAATGGAACATAATAATAATAATAATGGAAGGCATCTTTTTCCACATATTAAAACTATGCTTTGTTCGGGCCACAGTTTGACCCAGGAACAGACAATCCTCTGTTGTGAAAGCTCTAAGAGGCTTGCCCATTGATCCCCTCTATTAGTGGTCTATGTTGAGCTGCTCCTCCCACCTTCACCTTTCACCTCCCCCACCAGATTATTCAGCTCCACTTGCACGTGCGCACACCTGACGCCGAGCGGCGGCGGCGGCGGGGAGGTCCGTAGCGGCCGAGCGCAGGCTAATTGGCATGGAGTCAAACGGCGGCCACACGCGGAAGGGATTTGAAAGAAGTGTAAGCGACTCCTGCTAGTGTGTGTGGAAGAGTACTCCCAAATAGCAACATGCTAACATTTGTCCTACTCCCTATTTGTTCCTCATAATAACACGTTAGTTAGCTTGCTAACAAGCTAAATCAGACGCCACATGCCTCCGATTATTCCGTTCCTCGCATTCATTTCTTTTTTTAACAAAAAGTTAAAAAAAATAATGACGACAAATGTAATGACTATAGTCGACCAGCAGGGGGAGTTAGTCATTTACTTTTCTGGATTATTGTCCTGTGTGTCGTGCCACTGGCCTGTTCCTTCACGTGCAACCCTTCCTGCATCATGCACCACCAAAGTAAAATCTAAAGATATATAAAAAACACACTCTCCAACAAGACTTTTAACGAATTTTTGAGTTCTTGCAAAATTTTGGCGGAAACATAAATGATCCGTTCAGGGCTCAAACTATCGCCATGTACGACGTCTTTTCCCTGTGATTCCATGTGTGTTTAGTGTGTTTAGCACACTACCTTTAAATGCTAACTCTGTCATTTTTTCCGTAAAACTGCAATTCACCGAGTCCCCACTAGGGGGCGCAAAGGGGCTCAGCTTACTTTTCATCGACTTGTGCGTCGGTTTAAGGCAGCGCTTCTCAATTATTTTCTATATCATTTTATTATTTTATCAATATTTTTTATTATATTATTTTTACATTTTATTTATTTCATAATATTTTATTTACAATAAATAATGTTATTTGTCTATATAATTGTTATAAGTACACCTCTGCATAACATTGAATCCTTATTAACATTAAAGAAAATAAGAAATAAGATAAACTTACAACAAATAATAACTTTATAAACAATGTTTTTTGTTTGTAACAGAAAATTATTTGCCTAAAATAAATAAAAACATTTACCGACTTGAACCATTTAATAAAATTAAATAAACTCAATAAATAATAATGAATTCAAATTGATTATTGTATAATTATTGTTTTATTTTCATCATATTATTTTTTACAATACATTTATTTTATTATCATTATCATATTATAAATAGCATAATTTGTCTAAAAAAGTGTTATAAGTACACCTCTGCATAACGTTGTGTCCTTATTAATATTACATAGAATAAAAAACAAGATAAACTTACAACAAATAATAACTTTATCAACAATGTTTTTGGTGTGTAACATACATTTTTTTGCCAGAAATAAAAAAAATATATTTTTACCGACTTGAACCATTTAATAATGAAAAATAAAATTAAATGAACTCAATAAATAGTAATGATTTCAAATTGATTATTGTATAATTATTGTTTTATTTTCATCGTATTATTTGTATAATACATTTATTTTATTGTTATTATATATTATTATAAATAGCATAATTTGAAGTACAGCTCTGCATAACATTGTATCCTTATTAACATTAAAGAAAATAAAAAATAAGATAAACTTTCAATGAATAATAACTTAATAAACAATGTTTTTTGTTTGTGACAGAAAATTATTTGCCTGAAATAAATAAAAACATTTACCGACTTGAACCATTTAATAACGTAAAATAACATTAAATAAACTCAATAAATAATAATGAATTCAAATTGATTGTTGTATAATTATTGTTTTATTTTCATCGTATTATTTTTTACAATACATTTATTTTATTATCATTATCATATTCTAAATAGCATAATTTGTCTAAAAAGTGTTATAAGTACACCTCTGCATAACGTTGTGTCCTTATTAATATTACATAGAATAAAAAACAAGATAAACTTACAACAAATAATAACTTTATCAACAATGTTTTTTGTGTGTAACATAAAATTATTTGCCTGAAATAAAAAAATATATTTTTACCGACTTGAACCATTTAATAATGAAAAATAAAATTAAATGAACTCAATAAATAGTAATGAATTCAAATTGATTATTGTATAATTGTTTTATTTTCATCGTATTATTTGTACAATATATTTATTTTATTATTATATATTATTATAAATAGCATAATTTGAAGTACACCTCTGCATAACATTGTATCCTTATTAACATTAAAGAAAATAAAAAATAAGATAAACTTTCAACGAATAACAACTTTATAAACAATGTTTTTTGTTTGTAACAGAAAATTATTTGCCTGAAATAAATAAAAACATTTACCGACTTGAACCATTTAATAACGTAAAATAACATTAAATAAACTCAATAAATGATAATGAATTCAAATTGATTGTTGTATAATTATTGTTTTATTTTCATCGTATTATTTTTCACAATACATTTATTTTATTATCATTATCATATTATAAATAGCATAATTTGTCTAAAAAAGTGCTATAAGTACACCTCTGCATAACGTTGTGTCCTTATTGATATTAAATAGAATAACAAATAAGATAAACTTACAACAAATAATAACTTTATCAACAATGTTTTTTGTGTGTAACATAAAATTATTTGCCTGAAATAAAAAAAATATTTTTACCGACTTGAACCATTTAATAATGAAAAATAAAATTAAATGAACTCAATAAATAGTAATGAATTCAAATTGATTATTTTATAATTATTGTTTTATTTTCATCGTATTATTTGTATAATACATTTATTTTATTGTTATTATATATTATTATAAATAGCATAATTTGAAGTACACCTCTGCATAACATTGTATCCTTATTAACATTAAAGAAAATAAAAAATAAGATAAACTTTCAACAAATAATAACTTTATAAACAATGTCTTTTGTTTGTGACAGAAAATTATTTGCCTGAAATAAATAAAAACATTTACCGACTTGAACCATTTAATAACGTAAAATAACATTAAATAAACTCAATAAATAATAATGAATTCAAATTGATTATTGTATAATTATTGTTTTATTTTCAACGTATTATTTTTTACAGTACATTTATTTTATTATCATTATCATATTATAAATAGCATAATTTGTCTAAAAAAGTGTTATAAGTACACCTCTGCATAACGTTGTGTCCTTATTAATATTAAATAGAATAAAAAATCAGATAAACTTACAACAAAAAATAACTTTATCAACAATGTTTTTTGTGTGTAACATAAAATTATTTGCCTGAAATAAAAAATATATTTTTACCGACTTGAACCATTTAATAATGAAAAATAAAATTAAATGAACTCAATAAATAGTAATGAATTCAAATTGATTATTTTATAATTGTTTTATTTTCATCGTATTTTTTGTATAATACATTTATTTTATTGTTATTATATATTATTATAAATAGCATAATTTGAAGTACACCTCTGCATAACATTGTATCCTTATTAACATTAAAGAAAATAAAAAATAAGATAAACTTTCAACGAATAATAACTTTATAAACAATGTTTTTTGTTTGTAACAGAAAATTATTTGCCTAAAATAAATAAAAACATTTATCGACTTGAACCATTTAATACCGTACAATAAAATTAAATAAACTCAATAAATAATTATGAATTCAAATTGATTATTGTATGATTATTGTTTTATTTTCATCGTAGTATTTTTTACAATACATTTATTTTATTATCATTATCATATTATAAATAGCATAATTTGTCTAAAAAAGTGTTATAAGTACACCTCTGCATAACGTTGTGTCCTTATTAATATTACATAGAATAAAAAACAAGATAAACTTACAACAAATAATAACTTTATCAACAATGTTTTTGGTGTGTAACATAACATTTTTTGCCAGAAATAAAAAAAAATATTTTTACCGACTTGAACCATTTAATAATGAAAAATAAAATTAAATGAACTCAATAAATAGTAATGAATTCAAATTGATTATTTTATAATTATTGTTTTATTTTCATCGTATTATTTGTACAATACATTTCTTTTATTGTTATTATATATTATTATAAATAGCATAATTTGAAGTACACCTCTGCATAACATTGTATCCTTATTAACATTAAAGAAAATAAAAAATAAGATAAACTTTCAACGAATAACAACTTTATAAACAATGTTTTTTGTTTGTGACAGAAAATTATTTGCCTGAAATAAATAAAAACATTTACCGACTTGAACCATTTAATAACGTAAAATAACATTAAATAAACTCAATAAATAATAATGAATTCAAATTGATTGTTGTATAATTATTGTTTTATTTTCATCGTATTATTTTTTGCAATACATTTATTTTATTATCATTATCATATTATAAATAGCATAATTTGTCTAAAAAAGTGTTATAAATACACCTCTGCTTAACGTTGTGTCCTTATTAATATTAAATAGAATAAAAAATAAGATAAACTTACAACAAATAATAACTTTATTACCAATGTTTTTTGTGTGTAACATAAAATTATTTGCCTGAAATAAAAAATATATTTTTACCGACTTGAACCATTTAATAATGACAAATAAAATTAAATGAACTCAATAAATAGTAATGAATTCAAATTGATTATTTTATAATTGTTTTATTTTCATCGTATTTTTTGTATAATACATTTATTTTATTGTTATTATATATTATTATAAATAGCATAATTTGAAGTACACCTCTGCATAACATTGTATCCTTATTAACATTAAAGAAAATAAAAAATAAGATAAACTTTCAACGAATAATAACTTTATAAACAATGTTTTTTGTTTGTAACAGAAAATTATTTGCCTAAAATAAATAAAAACATTTATCGACTTGAACCATTTAATACCGTACAATAAAATTAAATAAACTCAATAAATAATAATGAATTCAAATTGATTATTGTATGATTATTGTTTTATTTTCATCGTAGTATTCTTTACAATACATTTATTTTATTATCATTATCATATTATAAATAGCATAATTTGTCTAAAAAAGTGTTATAAGTACACCTCTGCATAACGTTGTGTCCTTATTAATATTACATAGAATAAAAAACAAGATAAACTTACAACAAATAATAACTTTATCAACAATGTTTTTGGTGTGTAACATAACATTTTTTGCCAGAAATAAAAAAATATATTTTTACCGACTTGAACCATTTAATAATGAAAAATAAAATTAAATGAACTCAATAAATAGTAATGAATTCAAATTGATTATTTTATAATTATTGTTTTATTTTCATCGTATTATTTGTACAATACATTTCTTTTATTGTTATTATATATTATTATAAATAGCATAATTTGAAATACACCTCTGCATAACATTGTATCCTTATTAACATTAAAGAAAATAAAAAATAAGATAAACTTTCAACGAATAACAACTTTATAAACAATGTTTTTTGTTTGTGACAGAAAATTATTTGCCTGAAATAAATAAAAACATTTACCGACTTGAACCATTTAATAACGTAAAATAACATTAAATAAACTCAATAAATAATAATGAATTCAAATTGATTGTTGTATAATTATTGTTTTATTTTCATCGTATTATTTTTTACAATACATTTATTTTATTATCATTATCATATTCTAAATAGCATAATTTGTCTAAAAAAGTGTTATAAGTACACCTCTGCATAACATTGTGTCCTTATCAATATTAAATAGAATAAAAAATAAGATAAACTTTCAACGAATAGTAACTTTATAAACAATGTTTTTTGTTTGTGACAGAAAATTATTTGCCTGAAATAAGTAAAAACATTTACCGATTTGAACCATTTAATAACGTAAAATAACATTAAATAAACTCAATAAATAATAATGAATTCAAATTGATTGTTGTATAATTATTGTTTTATTTTCATCGTATTATTTTTTACAATACATTTATTTTATTATCATTACCATATTCTAAATAGCATAATTTGTCTAAAAAAGTGTTATAAGTACACCTCTGCATAACATTGTATTTATCAATATTACATAGAATAAAAATAAGATAAACTTACAACAAATAATAACTTTATCAACAATGTTTTTTGTGTGTAACATAAAATTATTTGCCTGAAATAAAAAAATATATTTTTACCGACTTGAACCATTTAATAATGAAAAATAAAATTAAATGAACTCAATAAATAGTAATGAATTCAAATTGATTATTGTATAATTATTGTTTTATTTTCATCGTATTATTTGTATAATATATTTATTTTATTGTTATTATATATTATTATAAATAGCATCATTTGTCTAAAAACGTACACCTCTGCATAACATTGTATCCTTATTAACATGAAAGAAAATTAAAAATAAGATAAACTCTCAACGTAAAATAACTTTATAAACAATGTTTTTTGTATGTAACAGAAAATTATTTGCCAAACAAGTTTAATGACTTGAACCATTTAATACTGAAAGATAAAAATAAATAAACAATAAATAAACTCAATAAATAATAATAAATTGATCAAATTGTATATATAAAACACTAAACTACAAAACAATTTCATAAAACAATTGATTTCAAATGAGGAAGTCAGGATTAATGGCTACAATGGTTTAGGAGGTTGCCTACAGCCGACTGTTAATAACAGTGTTATGTTAGAATTTTATCTTATTTGGTATTTATTTTAGATGTGTTTGCGTTGTTTAACGGGAGGTATTTCCTCCTTTTGACAGCGCCGTGACTGACAAGGCGACGACCCTCTCTCTCCCCCCCCCGCCTGTCTCTCCATTACACCGTCCTACCGTCAACATTTCACTCACACTTGTTTGCGGCGCCGCTTGATTTATTTAGCGGCGCGGCGGCGGCGGCGCCACACAAAGCGGTCCTCTCCATCGCTGTCTCGGCCCGTCAACCCCGTCTCCCTGGAAAAAAAACAAAAACCCACATACACACAAAGCACACGCGATTACACCAAAATAAAGTACACTTCCCATCCATCCTTGCCTTGTTACCATGGTGATGCCAAGTAAATAAGGAACAAATAAGGAGACTTGACTGACTCAACAGTGCAATGAGATTTGGGCTGTTCAGATTTCAAAATAATCTTCCCCTCTCCATTGGAATGATCTGTTCTAGTGTCAAACGATGGCCATTCTAGAAGCTTTTATTTCAGTACCATTTGAACACTGCTAGAAAAGAAAAAAAAAAGCATGCTAGCTTTTTAGTTCATTCAATTAGTTTTGCATACAATTTCGTTGTCCAATGACAATAAATATTATTTTCTATTCTATTCACCTCAGTCATATTTTGGTATTTGATGCATGCTAGTGTTAGCATGCTAGCATTTTAAACACAATTGTCAGGTACACACCTCAGAGTAATATATTTTGGTACTTGACAAATGTTACAGTTAGCATTTTATCACGCTAGCATTAGCGTGGTAGCTTTTTTTTGATAGCTAATCTAACAGGCCTTTCATATATTTCGGTTTTTCAATAATGCTAACTGTTAGCATGCCAGCTTTTTTTTAGCTCATTCTGCAGGTACACAACTCAACGTCAAACATTTTGTTACCTGATGGATATCTGTTAGTATGCTAGCATTTTCTTCGAGCTAATTTTGTAGGTAAACACTTCAGTTATATTTTGGTACTTGATCAGGCTAATTTTAGCATGCTAGCAGCATTTTAAACACATTTGGTCAGGTATGCACCTCAGAGTAATATATTTTGGTACTTGACAAATGTTAAAGTTAGGATTTTATCACGTTAGCATTAGCGTGGTAGCTTTTTTTTAATAGCTAATCTAACAGGCCTTTCATATATTTCGGTTTTTCAATAATGCTAACTGTTAGCATGCCAGCTTTTTTTTTAGCTCATTCTGTAGGTACACAACTCAAAGTCAAACATTTTGTTACCTGATGAATATCTGTTAGGATGCTAGCATTTTCTTCTAGCTAATTCTGTAGGTAAACACCTCAGTTATATTTTGGTAGTTGATCATGCTAATTTTAGCATGCTAGCAGCATTTTAAACACATTTGATCAGGTATGCACCTCAGAGTAATATATTTTGGTACTTGACAAATGTTACAGTTAGCATTTTATCACGCTAGCATTAGCGTGGTAGCTTTTTTTTAATAGCTAATCTAACAGGCCTTTCATATATTTCGGTTTTTCAGAAATGCTAACTGTTAGCATGCCAGCTTTTTTTTAGCTCATTCTGCAGGTATACAACTCAGTGTCAAACATTTTGTTACCTGATGAATATCTGTTAGTATGCTAGCATTTTCTTCGAGCTAATTTTGTAGGTAAACACCTCAGTTATATTTTGGTACTTGATCAGGCTAATTTTAGCATGCTAGCAGCATTTTAAACACATTTGATCAGGTATGCACCTCAGAGTAATATATTTTGGTACTTGACAAATGTTACAGTTAGCATTTTATCACGTTAGCATTAGCGTGGTAGCTTTTTTTTAATAGCTAATCTAACAGGCCTTTCATATATTTCGGTTTTTCAGAAATGCTAACTGTTAGCATGCCAGCTTTTTTTAGCTCATTCTGCAGGTACACAACTCAGCGTCAAACATTTTGTTACCTGATGAATATCTGTTAGTATGCTAGCATTTTCTTCGAGCTAATTTTGTAGGTAAACACCTCAGTTATATTTTGGTACTTGATCATGCTAATTTTAGCATGCTAGCAGCATTTTAAACACATTTGATCAGGTATGCACCTCAGAGTAATATATTTTGGTACTTGACAAATGTTAAAGTTAGGATTTTATCACGTTAGCATTAGCGTGGTAGCTTTTTTTTAAATAGATAATCTAACAGGCCTTTCATATATTTCGGTTTTTCAGTAATGCTAACTGTTAGCATGCCAGCTTTTTTTTTAGCTCATTCTGCAGGTACACAACTCAACGTCAAACATTTTGTTACCTGATGGATATCTGTTAGTATGCTAGCATTTTCTTCGAGCTAATTTTGTAGGTAAACACCTGTTATATTTTGGTAGTTGATCATGCTAATTTTAGCATGCTAGCAGCATTTTAAACACATTTGATCAGGTATGCACCTCAGAGTAATATACTTTGGTACTTGACAAATGTTACAGTTAGAATTTTATCACGCTAACATTAGCGTGGTAGCTTTTTTTTAATAGCTAATCTAACAGGCCTTTCATATATTTCGGTTTTTCAATAATGGTAACTGTTAGCATGTTAGCATAGTACTGTTGGCATGCTATCTTTTTTAGCTCATTCTGCAGATATACACCTCAGCGTCAAACATTTTGTTACCCGATGAATATCTGTTAGTATCCTAG
This sequence comes from Nerophis lumbriciformis, assembly GCF_033978685.3. Classification (NCBI taxonomy): domain Eukaryota; kingdom Metazoa; phylum Chordata; class Actinopteri; order Syngnathiformes; family Syngnathidae; genus Nerophis; species Nerophis lumbriciformis. The sequence continues at coordinate 38,659,143 of NC_084560.2, forward strand.
CTTTTTCTTTTAGCTAATTTTGTAGGTAATTACCTCAGTCTTAATTTGGTACTTGACCATGCTAATGTTAGCATGGTAGCATTTTAAACAGGTACACACCTTGGAGTAATATCATTTGGTACTTGACAAATGCTACAGTTAGCATTTTATCACGCTAACATGAGTGTGGTAGCTTTTTTTTTAATAGCTAATCTAACAGGTATACACTTCTATTTCATATATTTCGGTAGTTCAATAATGCTAACTGTTAGCATGCTAGCTTTTTGTATTAGCTAATTTTGTAGGTATACAATTGAGTCATATTTTGGTACTTAACTCCTGTTAACGTTAGCATGTTAGCTTTTTAAACACATTTTTCAGACGCACACCTCAAACTAATATATGTTGTTTTTCGACAAATGTTATAAATAGCATTTTATTGCGCTACCATTAGAATGTTAGCTTTTTTAGCTAATTTAATTTAATTTTCGATATTTGTTATCAATGCTAACTGTTAGAATGTTACCATAGTACTGTTAGCATGCATGTTAGCTTTTTTAGCTAATTTAATTTAATTTTCGGTATTTGTTATCAATGCTAACTGTTAGAATGTTAACATAGCACTGTTAGCATGCAAACTAATTTTGCAAGTGTACGCCTCAGGGTCAAAATGTTGTTACTGACAGCTGTTAGCATGCTAGCTTTTTTTTTTTAGCTAATTTCGTAAGTATACAATTGAGTCATATTTTGGTACTTAACTCCTGTTAACGTTAGCATGCTAGCTATTTCAACACATTTTTCAGGTGCACACCTCAAACTAATATATGTTGTTTTTCGACAAACGTTACAAATAGCATTTTATTGCGCTACCATTAGCATGTTAGCTTTTTTAGCTAATTTAATTTAATTTTTGGTATTTGTTATCAATGCTAACTGTTAGAATGTTACCATAGTACTGTTAGCTTGCAAAAATTTTTTTGCAAATTTTGCAAGTGTACGCCTCAGCGTCAAAATGTTGTTTTTGACAGCTGTTAGCATGCTAGCTTTTTATTTTAGCTAATTTTGTAGGTATACAATTGAGTCATATTTTGGTACTTAACTCCTGTTAACGTTAGCATGCTAGCTTTTTATACACATTTTTCAGGCGCACACCTCAAACTAATGTATGTTGTTTTTCGACAAACGTTACAAATAGCATTTTATTGCGCTACCATTAGCATGTTAGCTTTTTTAGCTAATTTAATTTAATTTTTGGTATTTGTTATCAATGCTAACTGTTAGAATGTTACCATAGCACTGTTAGCATGCAACATTTTTTTGTGCTAATTTTGCAAGTGTACGCCTCAGCGTCAAAATGTTGTTACTTGACAGCTGTTAGCATGCTAGCTTTTTATTTTAGCTAATTTCGTAAGTATACAATTGAGTCACATTTTGGTACTTAACTCCTGTTAATGTTAGCATGCTGGCTTTTTAAACACATTTTTCAGACGCACACCTCAAACTAATATATGTTGTTTTTCGACAAACGTTACAAATAGCATTTTATTGCGCTACCATTAGCATTTTAGCTTTTTTAACTAATTTAATTTAATTTTCGATATTTGTTATCAATGCTAACTGTTACAATGTTACCATAGTACTGTTAGCATGCAAATTTTTTTTTGCTAATTTTGCAAGTGTACGCCTCAGGGTCAAAATGTTGTTATTGACAGCTGTTAGCATGCTAGCTTTTTATTTTAGCTAATTTCGTAACCATACAATCGAGTCATATTTTGGTACTTAACTCCTGTTAACATTAGCATGCTAGCTTTTTAAACTCATTTTTCAGGTGCACACCTCAAACTAATATGTTGTTTTTCGACAAATGTTACAAATAGCATTTTATTGCGCTACCATTAGCATGTTAGCTTTTTTAGCTAATTTAATTTAATTTTCGGTATTTGTTATCAATGCTAACTGTTAGAATGTTACCATAGCACTGTTAGCATGCAACATTTGTTTGTGCTAATTTTGCAAGTGTACGCCTTAGCGTCAAAATGTTGATACTTGACAGCTGTTAGCATGCTAGCTTTTTTTTTTAATTAAAAAAAAAAAAAATTGTATTTAATTTTTTTAGCTTTTTATTTTAGATAATTTTATATGTATACAATTGAGTCATATTGTGTACCTACGTATGTCTGCTCAATGATATGTTTTATTGCCGCCTTTTAAGCTATGGGAATAGAAAAAAAAGAAAAGCAACACCTTAGGAGTCCGTGGAGCGTGCACGGCGTGAGCATCTCCACGTGTGCGCAGGAAGTCATTTCCATGGTTACGGCCATCCAGGATAGGCCTGCGAGCGCGTGCCTCCCGCAGACAATGTTGTGCGCCCTCATTACTGCCCGCCATGCGTCCTACATCCAGCTGCGGCGCGGGAGAGGGCGAAGCCGACGGCGTGGTGAATAATGAAGAGGGATGGAAAGGCGAAAGGAGGGGGGAAAAAAGGCGCTAAAGTGGAGCAAGGCAGCGAGGGAATCACACCGGAGCAGCGGGGAGCAGATTAGGTAGCGCTGACTATTCATTAGCGTCCATCAAAACCACAATTACACTTGGGCTTGAGTGGCTTTTTTATACCGGGGGAGGTGATGGTAACCATAGAAGAACTGCTAGCTCTCTGTCATGGCTGCTCAGTACAACATGGAGGACAAATACCAATTTGACACTTGAAATTCAGACTTGTTTAAAGTTAAAGTACCAATGATTGTCACACACACACTAGGTGTGGCAAAATGATTCTCTGCATTTGACCCATCACCCTTGATCACCCCCTGGGAGGTGAGGGGAGCAGTGAGCAGCAGCGGTGGCTGCGCCTGGGAATCATAGTCATTTTATGTTTATCAAACTAATGAACTCCACTCTTTTTCTTTGGCTTTTAGTTATTTTTTATGTTTTTGGTGATGTGTGTGATTAAGGGTAAAACCAATGATACCATAAAATAATACACCATAGCATAATGCATTGTATAATACTTTTAATGTTATTAAATCATTTGCAAAAAAAAAAAAAAAAGTGTTTTGCAAATTTTAATTTTTTAATATTTAGTTAAATTTAAAAAAATTGTCTTTATATATTCATTTTTTAATTTTTCTCCCCCACACACACACTTATCAGACTTATTTGCTGTTCTGAGGGTTTCCAATAATACACTGCCTAACTTCCTGTCACAATACTAATATATATTATATTTATTTATAATATATTTACTTAAAATTGTGAACATAGCCACAGTTTGACCCTGGAACAGATTAATTGTAATTCCCTCGTTTCCTGTAAAAAAAAAAAAAAAGTGTATATATTCCACTGTGTATAAACGAGCCAGGTAGCATATGATGATGATAACCATAGAAAAGAGCGAAACTTGATTGCTACTTGGCGCATGTACTGGCTACTCAGTACAAGATGGCGATGATTGTAATATATTCTCCTCAAAATGAGCCGTGTTTGGTCTTTCGGTGAAGAGATGTACATGTTTATTTTGGTTCAGGTGTGAGCATCTTTTAATCCTGCTCATTTTCCGTAGAAGATGACTCGTTTGCTGATTGCTAGCCACTAATTGCTAGCTAGAAGCTAGTATGGTAATCGATAGTTGGCAACTAGCATGCTAATCTTTAACTAGCAGCCAGCACCAGTAATCGCTAGCTACCATTGCTTATTGTTAGCTGGCAGCTGGTGCTGGTAATCGCTAGCTGGGAGCTAGTGCCGTAAATCGTTAGCTAGCAGTTAGCACCGCTGGTTGCTAGGTAGAAGCTAGTGCCGCTAATCATTATCTGTCAGCTAGTGTGCTAATCACTAGCTGGTGGCTGGCATGCTAATCGTTAATTAGCAGCTGGCGCCACAAATCTCCAACTAGCAACGAGCACCGCTAATTGTTGCCTGGCAGCTGGCGCTGCTAACTGCTAATTAGCAGCCAGTGCCACGAATCACTAGCTAGAAACTTGCTCCGCTCATCACTAGCTACCAGCTAGTGCCACTAATTGCTAGCTAGAAGCTAGTATGGTAATCGATAGTTGGCAACTAGCATGCTAATCTATAACTAGCAGCCAGCATCTGTAATCGCTAGCTACTACCGCTTATTGTTAGCTGGCAGATGGTGCTGGTAATCGCTAGCTGGGAGCTAGTGCCATACATAGTTAGCTAGCAGTTAGCACCGCTGGTTGCTAGGTAGCAGCTAGTGCCGCTAATCGTTACCTGTCAGCTAGTGTGCTAATCACTAGCTGGTAGCTAGAATCCTGAATTAGCAGCTGGCGCCACAAATCTCCAACTAGCACCGCTAATTGTTGGCTGGCAGCTAGCACCGCTAATCCTAAAAGAGCAACTCGCGCATCTAACTGCTCGCTAGCATCTTGGGCCGCTAATCCCCAGGTGGCAGCTCGTGTTGGCAATCGCTAGCTGGTAGCTAGCATGCTAATCGCTAACTAGCAGCCGGCACCACTAATCGTTAGCTAGTACCGCTAATTGTTAGCTGGTTAATGCTGCTAATTACTATATATATATATATATATATATATATATATATATATATATATATATATATATATATATATATATATTGTATTAGATATACATATATATGTATATATATATATATATATGTATATATATATATTGTATTATATATACATATATATATGTATATATATGCATATATATTGTATTATATATACATATATATGTATGTATGTATATATATGTGTATATATATATATACATATATATATATATATATGTATATATATGTGTATATATATGTATATGTATATATATATATATATATATATATATATATATATATATATATGTATATATATATGTATATATATATATATATATATATATATATATATATATATACATACATACATATATATGTATATATAATACAATATATATGCATATATATACATATATATATATGTATATATAACACAATATACATATATATACATATATATATATACATATATATGTATATCTAATACAATATATATATATATATATATATATATATATATATATATATATATATATATATATATATATATATATATATACACATATATATACATATATTGTATTATATATATTATATTATTATTATAGCCAAAGTCTAAGTAGACAACACGATCCATAACATGACAGTTACCATGGCGACACGCTGCGTCAAAGAGTTTATTGAGGAGCACTTTGCTGGTGTGTGTCATACGATGTGAGCCGCGTACGCAAGCTGGAGCACTTCCCGCTATTTATAGCATGTTTGCGTGTCTAATGGAGCACGCGGCAAGTGTCATATGTATGCATTCAAGAGAAAAAAGAAGCGTGTCGCACGGGGAGGGGAAACAATGTGGCGATAAGGAGGTGGCATTTATGTGAGGAATGGTCCTGTATGTAGGACGCACGTCATCACGTATTCCACTAATATTCATCTTTTCTGCTCTTTTTAGCGCTCTTTTGGGAAAACATGTGACTTAAAACCCACGCTCACTTTATAGCAACCAGCTACGGCCGCAATTGTGCTTTTTCTTCACTTTAGCCGCCATTTTTGTCGCACAGTCATCTGTTAAATAGGCTGGTTGCTAAATGGAGCCTTTATGTAAGATGTTGTTGTTTAGCTTAGCATTTTGTTGTATAAATACAAGCTAATTGCTAGTTACACTCTGGACTACTTATACCACTTCTTTTTTGAACAATGAAACATACTTGCTACATAATCAAATAGCAGACGATTAGCTCGTAGCGCTAACTTCACTAGCTTGTGTGGTTGTGTTAGCTTACTTTTGTTTTGACTGTGCAATGAATCATTACAACCACCAGCTCAACAAATAAGTGGTAAGTTGCATTTCGTCTTTTTATTTTATTTCATCTGGATTGGAGGTTTTGGTATTAAAATGAGCTAAACAGGTAGCTAGCTGCCTTTGCTGGATGTAGCTTGTTACTAAATAATATAGCAGTTTCTTAGCAGGAAAGCTTTAGTTTAGTTAGTTTGTGGCTATATTACCTTGCCAGCTTTGTTCTTACTGTAAAAAACAACAACAATATCAGTTAGTTGTTTTGTTTTTTGCTGGGATTTTTATTTTTATTTACAATGAAACAATCTCAATAAATTGCCAGCTAAACAGACTCCTCTAGCTTGATGTAGCCTGTTAGCTTGTTGCTAAATGATATAGCAGTTTCTTAGCAGAAATGCTTTAGTTTAGTTAGTTTGTGGCTATATTACCTTGCCAGCTTTGTTTTTACTGTAAAAAACAACAACAATATCAGTTAGTTGTTTTGTTTTTTGCCAAGATTTTTATTTCTATTTACAATGAAACAATCTCAATAAATTGCCAGCTAAACAGACTCTTCTAGCTTGATGTAGCCTGTTAGCTTGTTGCTAAATGATATAGCAATTTCTTAGCAGAAATGCTTTAGTTTAGTATATTTGTGGCTATATTAGTGTGTCAGCTTTATTGTTTTTACTGGAAAAAGCAACCTAATTTTTTCCCCCCCCGCTGTATATCTGAAGGGACAATTTACCTGTTAGCTTGTTGCTATTCCCTAAGCAGATAGCAGGTTCTTATACTTTATCTTTTCTGACCATATTAGCTTGTCGTTTTTGTTTGACTGTAAAAAACAATATCAGTTTTTTATCTTATATTTTTATTTATGATGAAACAATGTCAATAAATTGCCAGCTAAACAGACTCCTCTAGCTTGATGTAGCCTGTTAGCTTGTTGCTAAATAATATAGCAGTTTCTTAGCAGGAAAGCTTTAGTTTAGTTAGTTTGTGGCTATATTACTTTGCCAGCTTTGTTTTTACTGTAAAAACAACAACAAGAATATCAGTTAGTTTTTTCCGTAGCTGGAATTTTCATTTTTATTTACAATGAAACAATCTCAATAAATTGCCAGCTAAACAGACTCCTCTAGCTTGTTAGCTTGTTGCAAAAATATAGCAGTTTCTTGGCAGAAATGCTTTAGTTTAGTATATTTGTGGCTATATTAGTGTGTCAGCTTTATTGTTTTTACTGAAAAAAGCAACATAAATATTTTTTTCCCCGCTGTATATCTGAAGGGACAATTTACCTGTTAGCTTGTTGCTAATCCCTAAGCAGATAGCAGGTTCTTATACTTTATTTCTTCTGACTATATTAGCTTGTCGTTTTTGTTTGACTGCAAAAAACAATATCAGTTTTTTATCTTATATTTTTATTTATGATGAAACAATCTCAATAAATTGCCAGCTAAACAGACTCCTCTAGCTTGATGTAGCCTGTTAGCTTGTTGCTAAATAATATAGCAGTTTCTTAGCAGGAAAGCTTTAGTTTAGTTAGTTTGTGGCTATATTACCTTGCCAGCTTTGTTTTTACTGTAAAAACAACAACAAGAATATCAGTTAGTTTTTTTCATAACTGGAATTTTCATTTTTATTTACAATGAAACAATCTCAATAAATTGCCAGCTAAACAGACTCCTCTAGCTTGTTAGCTTGTTCAAAAAATATAGCAGTTTCTTGGCAGACATGCTTTAGTTTAGTATATTTGTGGCTATATTAGTGTGTCAGCTTTATTGTTTTTACTGAAAAAAGCAACATCATTTTTTTCCCCCCGCTGTATATCTGAAGTGACAATTTACCTGTTAGCTTGTTGCTAATCCCTAAGCAGATAGCAGGTTCTTATATTATTATACTACTATACTATATATCTTATACTTCCTATACTTTATCTTTTCTGACCATATTAGCTTGTCGTTTTTGTTTGACTGTAAAAAACAATATCAGTTTTTTATCTTATATTTTTATTTATGATGAAAAAATCTCAATAAATTGCCAGCTAAACAGACTCCTCTAGCTTGATGTAGCCTGTTAGCTTGTTGCTAAATGAAATAGCAGTTTCCTAGCAGAAATGCTTTAGTTTAGGATATTTGTGGCTATATTAGTGTGTCAGCTTTATTGTTTTTACTGAAAAAAGCAACATAAATATTTTTTTCCCCGCTGTATATCTGAAGGGACAATTTACCTGTTAGCTTGTTGCTAATCCCTAAGCAGATAGCAGGTTCTTATACTTGATCTTTTCTGACTATATTAGCTTGTCGTTTTTGTTTGACTGTAAAAAACAATATCAGTTTTTCATCTTATATTTTTATTTATGATGAAACAATCTCAATAAATTGCCAGCTAAACAGACTCCTCTAGCTTGATGTAGCCTGTTAGCTTGTTGCTAAAAAATATAGCAGTTTCTTAGCAGGAAAGCTTTAGTTTAGTTTGTTTGTGGCTATATTACCTTGCCAACTTTGTTTTTACTGTAAAAAACAACAACAATATCAGTTAGTTTTAGTTTTTTTTTGCTGGGATTTTTATTTGTATTTACAATGGAACGATCTCAATAAATTGCCAGCTAAACAGACTCCTCTAGCTTGATGTAGCTTGTTGCTAAATGATATAGTAGTTTCTTAGCAGAAATGCTTTAGTTTAGGATATTTGTGGCTATATTAGTGTGTCAGCTTTATTGTTTTTACTGAAAAAAGCAACATAATTTTTTTCCCCCCACTGTATATCTGAAGCAACAATTTACCTGTTAGCTTGTTGCTAATCCATAAGCAGATAGCAGGTTCTTATACTTGATCTTTTCTGACTATATTAGCTTGTCGTTTTTGTTTGACTGTAAAAAAATAATATCATTTTTTTATCTTATATTTTTATTTATGATGAAAAAATCTCAATAAATTGCCAGCTAAACAGACTCCTCTAGCTTGATGTAGCCTGTTAGCTTGTTGCTAAATAATATAGCAGTTTCTTAGCAGGAAAGCTTTAGTTTAGTTTGTTTGTGCCTATATTACCTTGCCAGCTTTGTTTTTACTGTAAAAACAACAACAAGAATATCAGTTAGTTTTTTTCATAACTGGAATTTTAGTTTTTATTTACAATGAAACAATCTCAATAAATTGCCAGCTAAACAGACTCCTCTAGCTTGTTAGCTTGTTCCAAAAATATAGCAGTTTCTTGGCAGACATGCTTTAGTTTAGTATATTTGTGGCTATATTAGTGTGTCAGCTTTATTACTTTTACTGAAAAAGGCAACATAAATATTTTTTTCCTCGCTGTATATCTGAAGGGACAATTTACCTGTTAGCTTGTTGCTAATCCATAAGCAGATAGCAGGTTCTTATACTTGATCTTTTCTGACTATATTAGCTTGTCGTTTTTGTTTGACTGTAAAAAAACAATATCATTTTTTTATCTTATATTTTTATTTATGATGAAAAAATCTCAATAAATTGCCAGCTAAACAGACTCCTCTAGCTTGATGTAGCCTGTTAGCTTGTTGCTAAATAATATAGCAGTTTCTTAGCAGGAAAGCTTTAGTTTAGTTTGTTTGTTGCTATATTACCTTGCCAGCTTTGTTTTTACTGTAAAAAACAACAATATCAGTTAGTTGTTTTGTTTTTTTGCCAAGATTTTTATTTTTATTTACAATGAAACAATCTCAATAAATTGCCAGCTACACAGACTCCTCTAGCTTGATGTAGCCTGTTAGCTTGTTGCTAAATAATATAGCAGTTTCCTAGCAGAAATGCTTTAGTTTAGGATATTTGTGGCTATATTAGTGTGTCAGCTTTATTGTTTTTACTGAAAAAAGCAACATGATTTTTTTTTCCCGCTGTATATCTGAAGCGACAATTTACCTGTTAGCTTGTTGCTAATCCCTAAGCAGATAGCAGGTTATTATACTATTATACTACTATACTATATATCTTATACTTCCTATACTTTATCTTTTCTGACCATATTAGCTTGTCGTTTTTGTTTGACTGTAAAAAACAATATCAGTTTTTTATCTTATATTTTTATTTATGATGAAACAATCTCAATAAATTGCCAGCTAAACAGACTCCTCTAGCTTGATGTAGCCTGTTAGCTTGTTGCTAAATAATATAGCAGTTTCTTAGCAGGAAGGCTTTAGTTTAGTTAGTTTGTGGCTATATTACCTTGCCAGCTTTGTTTTTACTGTAAAAACAACAACAATATCAGTTAGTTGTTTTTTTTTTGCTGGGATTTTTATTTGTATTTACAATGGAACAATCTCAATAAATTGCCAGCTAAACAGACTCCTCAAGCCTGTTAGCTTGTTGCTAAATGATATAGTAGTTTCTTAGCAGAAATGCTTTAGTTTAGTATATTTGTGGCTATATTAGTGTGTCAGCTTTATTGTTTTTACTGAAAAAAGCAACATGATTTTTTTTCTCGCTGTATATCTGAAGCGACAATTTACCTGTTAGCTTGTTGCTAATCCCTAAGCAGATAGGTGTGGCGAAATGATTCTCTGCATTTGACCCATCAGCCTTGATCACCCCCTGGGAGGTGAGGGGAGCAGTGAGCAGCAGCAGTGGCCGTGCCCGGGAATCATTTTTGGTGATTTAACCCCCGATTCCAACCCTTAATGCTGAGTGCCAAGCAGGGAGGTAATGGCTCCCATTTTTATAGTCTTTGGTATGACTCGGCCGGGGTTTGAACCCGACTCCAGCTCGGTAGCGTGGTCAGTCCGGTTGTTTATTTGCGTGTGTCGGCGTGGTCGTCACAGAGCGTTCCATCCCGCTGGGGAACCTTCACACTTGTTGACATATTTGCACCTGTTGCCGCCGCCGACTAGACGGGGAGCGGCGCGCGAGGACCAATCACGTTGTCTGGTCGGCGTGTTGTCGGCCACCGCTGGCGCGCAGGGCAGTGTGGTGGTTAGCGTTGTTGCTGATTGTGCGGAGAGAACTCTTTGTTGTCCGTGCCTGTTTGTGTGTTTTCTGACCTTGCATGTGACGCGCTTACATAAGGAGATGATCTGATGTAATGTTGCTGCTATTTTGCTCATCATTTGCCTGCCTCTTTGTTTATCCCAGCATATGTGTGTGAGTGTGTGTGTGTGTGTGTGTGTGTCTCTGTGTGTGTGTGTGTGTGTGTGTTAGCATAGCAGCCAGGCGCCACCCGTGGGTGTTTTTGGTGCACATGTGTGCACACCTGCACTGATGCACACGCTGAGGGAGCAGCAGTCAAGAATGAAAACATTTCCTCTGTCCTTCTATTTTTAACACTTCTTTGTGTGTCAATCCCACTTGGCACCCCTTCAAGTCCTCGCCTGGCACCCCTTCCAGTCCCCGCCTGGCACCCCTTCTAGTCCCCGCCCGGCACCCCTTCTAGTCCCCGCCTAGCACACTTGGCACCCTTTCTAATCCACGCATTCATTCATAATTTTTCCGTTTTTCCATTCATCCGTCTATCAATCTATTTTTTTCATCCATTCATTTGAGTATCCATCCAACCATCCATCTGTTCCATCTGTTTTTTCATCCGTCCATCCAACAGTCTGTCATTCGCCCCTTGATTATGCATCCATCCATCCATCCAACCCTTTTCATTCATTCATACGTTTTACAGGTATTTATCATCCATGCATCATCTGCCAATCTTGTCAACCATGCATGCATCAATCTCTTTTTCATTCATCCATTCATTAGCACATTCATCCATTTATCTGTTTTTTCCTCCAGCAGTCTGTCCTCCATCCTTTTGATCGTGCATCCTTCCATTGAACCCTTTATCATCCATCCATCCGTCATTGGTCTTTTTTTCTATTCATTTGCACATCCTTCATTGATCTGTGTTCCCATACTTTTGGTATGCATCATCCACCCATCATTTCATCCATTCATCCATCCATCCAACCATTTGCTTTATTCCAATGACCATCCATCGCTCTGTTTAAGTATCGATTCACCTGTTGTTTTCATTCATCCATCCACCCGTTGAACCATTCATTCATCATTTTCCCGTTTTTCCATTCATCCGTGTATCAATCTTTTTTTTTCATTCAACCATCCATCCATCTGTTCCATCTGTTTTTTCATCCATCCATCCAACAGTCTGTCATTCGCCCCTTGATTATGCATCCATCCATCCATCCTTCCATCCACCCATCCATCCAACCCTTTTCATTAATTCATACGTTTTACAGGTATTTATCATCCATCCATCATCTGCCAATCTTGTCAACCATGCATGCATCAATCTCTTTTTCATTCATCCATTCATTAGCACATTCATCCATTTATCTGTTTTTTTCCTCCAGCAGTCTGTCCTCCATCCTTTTGATCGTGCATCCTTCCATTGAACCCTTTATCATGCATCCATCCGTCATTGGTCTTTTGCACATCCTTCCATTGATCTGTGTTCCCATACTTTTTGTGTACATCATCCACCCATCATTTCATCCATCCATCCATCCAACCATTTGCTTTATTCCAATGACCATCCATCTCTCTGTTTAAGTATCAATTCACCTGTTGTTTTCATTCATCCATCCACCCGTTGAACCATTCATTCATAATTTTCCTGTTTTTCCATTCATCCGTCTATCAATCTATTTTTTTCATCCAACCATCCATCCATCTGTTCCATCTGTTTTTTCATCCATCCTTTCAACAGTCTGTCATTCGCCCCTTGATTATGCATCCACCCATCCATCCATCCACCCATCCATCCAACACTTTTCATTCATTCATACGTTTTACAGGTATTTATCATCCATGCATCATCTGCCAATCTTGTCAACCATGCATGCATCAATCTCTTTTTCATTCATCCATTCATTAGCACATTCATCCATTTATCTGTTTTTTCCTCCAGCAGTCTGTCCTCCATCCTTTTGATCGTGCATCCTTCCATTGAACCCTTTATCATCCATCCATCCGTCATTGGTCTTTTTTCTATTCATTTGCACATCCTTCCATTGATCTGTGTTCCCATACTTTTGGTATGCATCCATCCACCCATCATTTCATCCATCCTTCTATTTGCATCGACCATTCACCTGTCCATCTATCTATTTGAGCATCCATTGACTTGTTATTTCCATCCGTCCATCTATTCACACCATTTTCCATCCATCTGATAAACTGTCCATCTATTAACACGTCCATTCATTTAAATTCAGCCAAGCTGTGATGCTCAACAAAAAAGATGACTTCATTATCTTCTGGAAGTTATTTGACAAACAACATGCTAATGTTTTTGTCATATAGTGAGGAGCAGGACCTAAACAGCATGTTTATTGTGCACTAAGCCTGTGCTGCACATGCTCAGTGCAGACATCTGACATATAATCACCTTCCTGTCAATAATTCAAAGCTCTCATCCTCATTCTTCATCGCCCTTCCTTACATCTCTGGAACATTCATCGGGCCGTCAAGCAAACATCTCCTTTTTGTGAAACGTACATGGCCGCCATCCAACGGCGAGCCTCTCCTCTCCTCGCAGACGCTGTACTCCCTTGTCAGTCTGGACTCCATGCTTGAGCTGTCTGTGCATTTCACTGCAGGGATGAAGTGATCCTTTTCCCTACAAGGCTCGAACTCACGTTGCTACAAGTGGGTGAAGGAGAGCAAAAGTAAGGCAATTTGCTTGTGGTTGCCAAGGGAGATTCAAAGATTTTGGAGAATACAAAATTAAACTGACTTGTTCTACTGATAATTGCTGACCAGTGATAAACACACATGTCCAGATTGATTTATTTGTAGGATTTTTATACATGTTTTATGTAAATAAATAAAAAATTTTGGTCAGGTTCAAGACTTGATTGAGAAACATATGAAAATAAGTAGAGATGTCCGATAATATCGGACTGCCGATATTATTCTTTATGCCGATAAATGCTTTAAAATGTAATATCGGAAATTATCGGTGTCTGTTTCAAAAAGTAAAATTTACAGTACAGAGCGCCAATAAACCTTAAAGGCACTTCCTTTGCGTGCCGGCCCAGTCACATAATATCTACGGCTTTTCACACACACAAGTGAATGCAATGGTCAACAGCCATACAGGTCACACTGAGGGTGGCCGTATAAACAACTTTAACACTGTTACAAATATGCGCCGCACTGTGAACCCACACCAAACAAGAATGACAAACACATTTCGGGAGAACGTCCGGACCGTAACACAACATAAACACAACAGTACAAATACCCAGAAACCCTTGCAGCACTAACTCTTCCGGGACGCTACAATTTACACCCCCCGCATTGTTATTAGAAACATATGCACCACAACAATTTAGATTAATACATGTAATACATGTATAATTATTACTACTTAATTTTGAATATGGTAAAAATATAATATGAATATTTTACTGCATACATTGAAGCATTTTTATTCTAGTGTACAAATGAAAAAAATAATACAAACCACTAACAATAACCAATGTTATAATAATAATTTGAATTATTCCATGTAATACATGTATAATTTTAAACATTTGTGTTTTGAAGCATTCTTTTTCTAGTGTGCACGTGAAAAAATAAGGTAACTACTGTTAATAAACACACAAAAAAGATGTTTATAAAACATGTATTATAGAAATATATGCATATTTATTTAGTTATACATGTATCCACAACATATACAAAAAATACTTTTTTTTAGATACGTTTGTTTTTATTCAAAAAATAATTTTCTTAATCTTTTGACACAGATGTTTGCACAATATATAAATACATGTATAGAAAGGTTAAAATTGAATTCAGTGATGAATGGCCGGCCATGGGAGTCCCCCTCACGTCACGTCTTGTTGGACTCAAAGCGTCTGCACTGCTCTTCCGTCCACTCATGTGCACACTGGCTAGATATCAGTGGAGATTTAAGCTGTTACGTAACAAATGTCCTCTTGACTTGGAAGTGTGTCATCTCTCCGGATAAGCCCGGCCCCCCGCACCCCCTGATGGCCACGATCCAAAAAAAGACCCTACTCTTCCTGAAGGCGCCCCACTCCCCTTCGTGAGGAAAGTAACGTTTGGATGGTGGGGTGAAAGATGTGTAGAGGAAGGGAGGACAAAAAGGGGAAGAGACAATAGCGAGAGACTTAGCAAGGATAGAGGGTGGGCGGAGGCTTAGGGGGAGGAGAGACAAGCGAAGATGATGAAGATAAATAGTTGCGACATGAAGGAGAGCTGCTGTCCTGTCCTTCGATGCCGCACTAATTGGAATTCACTTGTCTCATGTCTCTACACAGACTCTCACTCTACTTTGACCACCATTTCCTTTGCTGTAATAACATTAATGGAACATGTCTGGGCATCCCGCTTCTGACACCAAAATGTTGCAGGAAATATTTATAAATATTTATTGAAGCACCAGAGTCTGCCCTCCATTGTCCTCAATGGTTTGTGTTTGTAGTAATGGAATATATAGACCAGGGTCATGTGCGAGAATCCCACTTCTGACACCAGAAATGTCGGAAATAGTTAAAAAAATATATATGATTGTCCAATTGTTTTCCTTTGTGCATATAGTAATGAGATGTGCTATAAGGAATATGTTGACATGTTAGAATCCCGCCTCTGACATGAGAAATGTCGGAAATAGTAAAAAATATATGATTGTCCCGTTGTTCTCCTTTGTGCATGTACTAATGACATGCGCTATATGTCCAGACGGGGGGACGGGGGACGGGGGGGTGGGGGGTGGGGGGTCGCAGCTTACTCCGAGGTTTGTTCTCCCGGGAAGCAATTGGACTATTCCGGACAAAATCAGTGGATCCGGCTAGTATACCGATGCGCTGTAAAGTCCGGAAAACACAGTATATAAACGCACCATTTGTCTCTACATAGGTTTCACTCTAATTTGGCTACCATTGTTATCTTTTGTCTGTATACTATATGGATTATGTTAACACGTGAGGATCCCGCTTCTGACTCTAGAAATGCAGGAAATAGGTTTAAAAAGAAGATATAAGCACCATTTGTCTCGACACTGCTATCTTTTGTCTGTGTAGTAATGACATACAGTAACACGTTAACCCGAGGATGAACTTCTCACACTAAAAAATTGAGGAAATGGTAAAAAAAAAAGAAAGAAAGATAATCACAATTTGTCTATAGTAGGTCCCACTCTAGTTTGACCACTATGGTTTGTGTGTAGTAATGACATATATTGACTATGTTCAAATATGAGGATCCTGCTTCTGACACCAAAATGTAGAAACACCGTAAAAAAACCATTTGTAATGTCTTTCACGCCTTAAGTCTCCGTATGGTTTGTCCCAAATTAGACTCCTTTGTTCTTGTCTGTGTAGTGCTGACATAAATGGAAAATGTTTACCTTCGAGGATCCTGTTTCTGACACCAAAAATGCTGTAGGAAATACGTAAGCACTAAATGTCTCTGCATACACTGCAAAAACTGAAATCTAAGTAATATTAAATATCTCAAATAATGGTGATATATGCTTATTTTCTGTCTGATAAGATAATTCTTCTCACTAAGCAGATTTTATGTTAAAGTGTTTTACTTGTTTTATGTGTTTTGGTCCTAAATGAGCTCAGTAAGATATTACAGCTTGTTGCTGAGATGTGATGACCTATATTGAGTAAAACATGCTTGAAACTAGAATATCAACTGTTGCAAAGCTGTGTCATCAACACTCACAAGTATAAAACTACTTTTTTAAAGTAATCATTTCTTATTTCAAGCATGAAAAAAAAAATCATGATTATGTCAAGATAATGGCACTAGCATTTACTTCATTTAAGAATATTTTTCAACATATTGAGCAAAAAGGTCTCTTTTTTTCTACCAAGAAAAGTGCACACAATATACTTATTTTAAGGTATTTTTGGGTTCATTGAGGTTAGCTAATTTTACTTATTTTGGAAAGTCTTGACAAGCCAAATTTTCTTGTTCTATCGGCAGATAATTTTGCTTAGTTCAAGTAAAATACCCCTCATTTTTGTATTTTTTTCTTGTTTTTGAACACTGACTTTTTGCAGTGTAGGTCTCACTGTAGTTTAACCACAATTGTTCTGCTGGTTTGTCTGTGTGCAGCATTGACATGTTTACACATGAAGACACTTTCCGAGTCAATGTTTATTATTGTGGTTGTCATTTTTCATTACTGATATATTCATATTTGGATTGCATGAGGGGACAAAAAAAAAGCTGGTGGTTTTGGTCAATCTACCTGAGGATGAAAAGCACGCGGGGGTCAGCAGTTGAATAAAGAGAGGAGGTCCTGTAAATAAATGGACAATGGATAAAGGGTCATTGTGGTGTGCACAGATAGCAGCTGGCTCCTCACTCAGGATGAATGAGTGCACAGAATGCACACAGAATTCTAGAAAATACTTCTACTACTTGACAAAAATAAACAGTGGTCAGGTGGGACTTCTGTTAGGACGCATTTCTCGGAACACTTGAATACTACGGATTTTATATTTTTCTATGAGATTCTTGCTATAGTTTTTAGTTTTTGAAAGCAGTTATATTGTCTTTTAAAGCTACCCCACTACAGAGCTACGGATTGAAACTAGCCACCATGCTAAGTACGGAATACTTATGTTTGTATTCTGCCTTTTATTCCATCATCACCTAGGGATGGGTTCCAATCCCATTTAAACCAATACGGTACTGTACCTAGGAATCGATTCTGGTACTCAACAGTAACAATTTTTGGTACTTCTGTGTGTGTTCCCAAATATTTGTTTTTAATTGTTCTATTTTTTTTTGCAATATTTAAGTTGTTGTTATATCTCACTTGTTATCATTTGCAAGTGTGACATTAATTTTGCAATTACAGTTGTAAGTCCAATACGCTAGATGGCAGTAGTGTATCGTTTGTATTTTATGTTTGTTTTTGTGGCACCCTATAAAGCATGGGTGTCAAACTCTGGCCCGCGGGCCAAAATTGGCCCTTGAGGCGATATCAAATTAACACTAGAGCTGGCCTGCCGGTTATATACAGCGGCGGTGCCGCGGTAACACCGCATTCACCGCTAATTCTCATACTTTGGGGCGGCATGGCGTAGTGGGTAGAGCAACCGTGCCAGAAACCTGAGGGTTGCAGGTTCGCTCCCCGCCTCTTACCATCCAAAAATTGCTGCCGTTGTGTCCTTGGGCGGGACACTTCACCCTTTGCCCCCGGTGCCACTCACACCGGTGAATTGAATGATGAATGATAGGTGGTGGTCGGAGGGGCCGTTGGCGCAAATTGCAGCCACGCTTCCGTCAGTCTACCCCAGGGCAGCTGTGGCTATGAAAGTAGCTTACCACCACCAGGTGTGAATGAATGATGGGTTCTACATGTAAAGCGACTTTGGGTACTTAGAAAAGCGCTATATAAATCCCAGGTATTATTATACTTGCCAACCCTCCCGGGAGACTCCCAAATTTCACTGCCCCTCCCGAAAATCGTCACGTCCGCTTTTCAGCTCGTAGAGGACGTTAAAGGCAGTGCCTTTAAGGCACGCCCCCAAGACTGTGGTCCGGGTGGACTACGAGATATAATGACTGATGAACACCTTCGTTCGATAATGAAGGTTGCCTCAGCTCAAAGCCTGAGCCCCGACATTAATGAACTAGCATCCAAGAAAAGATGGCAGGTATCTGGTTTGGGCACATCAGATTAGATCAGTGTGTTGCAAACTGAGCAGTTTAAAGTCCTGAATGTTTGGTTTATTCATTGTTATTTTATTTTCAAATTTATTAGCCTGTGGAAAAAGTTAATGTTGATATTTACCTCAGAAGGCTGCAAATAGAAAAGAGGCATTCAATTTTTATTTAAATTGATATTTTTTAATTATTATTATTATTTGAAACACGATTTTGCATGTCACTATAAAGTTATATAAGCCCTGCTTGTTCAATATTCAATGCAAAACTTGTTTGGGTCCCTATTGAAAGGTTAATTTGTTCAACCTTGGCCCGCGGCTTTGTTCAGTTTTAAATTTTGGCCCACTCTGTATTAGAGTTTGACACCCCTGCTATAAAGTGTTAATACCGTAAGTATTGTACTTATTACTCACTAGCTGTTTGATTGTAACGTGCATCTTAGTTGTAGTTTTCTTCAACACATTTGTTGCCATGTAAAATCGCTAATGCTAATCAGTAGCATGCCAAAAGCAAAGCCAGTGTATATTGGCATCAAGCTAGAGCATTTTTTTGGAAAAGTAGAGCCTTACTTTACTTACGTTGAAGCCTATTTCTGAGTCAATTTCTTTGTTGGCATGCAAATAGCAACATTACCTAGAGCATGGGTGAGCCAAACGCCAGCCCGCGGACCAAATGTAGCCTGCCGGCGGTGAGACGATGGCACAAGTTCATTTTCAATTAGCAACCTAGCCATGTGGGGTGTTTTCATATCAAATTAAAAATACCCAGGAGTCTGACACACATTGTCATTAACTTGTGGACAATGTGATTATCTCAGGTCAGTGACCATAATACATACTTTCCTGAAATCAAAAGCACATTTACTTATATGACCCAAGCCAGACAACCTTTCCCAGTCATTGTGCAGAAAAGAAATCAACCTGCACATAAAGTCAACACACATAGTCACACATAACACAACCTGCTCACTGAACTTTGTTGATATTATTAAAAAAAAGTCCCATCTCCATTAAAAATGTAATTACACCCATTTAAATCCATTGCAAACTTATCCATGTTTGACTGTGAGCTGCTTGATACTTCTAATTGATTACAAATCTTTAAAGAGATCGTCACTCAAGTAAACAGGGTAAGAGTTGAACTTTCACATACTTTTAGTATTCAATTATAACAATTATAAATTATGTATACATTGTATAATTATAATATGTAAACACACACACACACACACACTATATCTATCTATCGATATATATATATATATATATATATATATATATATATATATATATATATATATATATATATATATATATATATATATACATATATACGTTAGGTCAGTAAAAAACACAGAGGGTATTTCATCCCTATAAGCCTGTTTCGCAGGTTTCCCTGCTCTTCAGGGAAAATCCCCTAAAGAGCAGGGAAACCTGTGAAACAGGGATTTTCCCTGCTCTTCAGGGAGAATCTCCTGAGCTTGTAGACAGGCGTGTAGGGATGAAATAGCCTCTGTGTTTTTTTCCTGACCTAACGTATATTCCGCTCTACCCCGGTATTGAGCACTGTATAATGGATAAACCACAGTAATCTCGACTATATATATATATATATATATGTATGTATGTATGTATGTATGTGTGTGTGTGTGTGTGTGTGTGTGTGTGTGTGTGTGTGTGTGTGTGTGTGTGTGTGTGTGTGTGTGTGTGTGTGTGTGTGTGTGTGTGTGTGTGTGTGTGTGTGTGTGTATATGTATATATATATATATATATATATATGTATATATATGTACAAACTCAGTTTCCATATGAGTTGGGAAATTGTGTTAGATGTAAATATAAACGGAATACAATGATTTGCAAATCATTTTCAACCCATATTCAGTTGAATATGCTACAAAGACAACATATTTGATGTTCAAACTGATAAAACATTTTTTTTTGGCAAATAATCATTAACTTTAGAATTTGATGCCAGCAACACGTGACAAAGAAGTTGGGAAAGGTAGGTGCCATGATTGGGTATAAAAGTAGATTCCATGAAATGCTCAGTCATTCACAAACAAGGATGGGGCGAGGGTCACCACTTTGTCAACAAATGCGTGAGCAAATTGTTGAACAGTTTAAGAAAACCTTTCTCAACCAGCTATTGCAAGGAATTTAAGGATTTCACCATCTACGGTCCGTAATATCATCAAAGGGTTCAGAGAATCTGGAGAAATCACTGCACGTAAGCAGCTAAGCCCATGACCTTCGATCCCTCAGGCTGTACTGCACCAACAAGCGACATCAGTGTGTAAAGGATATCAGCACATGGGCTCAGGAACACTTCAGAAACCCACTGTCAGTAACTACAGTTGGTCGCTACATCTGTAAGTGCAAGTTAAAACTCTCCTATGCAAGGCGAAAACCGTTTATCAACAACACCCAGAAACGCTGTCGACTTCGCTGGGCCTGAGCTCATCTAAGATGGACTGATACAAAGTGGAAAAGTGTTCTGTGGTCTGACGAGTCCACATTTCAAATTGTTTTTTGGAAACTGTGGACGTCGTGTCCTCTGGACCAAAGAGGAAAAGAACCATCCGGATTGTTATAGGCGCAAAGTTGAAAAGCCAGCATCTGTGATATACATATATATGTACGTATATATATATATATGGTTACTTTGTATGCAGTCGGCTTTTTTTCATCCCAATGCGGCCCTCCAGTCAAAAAGTTTGGACACCTAGATGTAGTTTCTCAGTGCTGCTGGAGTGATTGCCAAGAACATGGCACCGTTGGATTTTACATGAATTGGTTCGTGTAGGATCGACGAGATTCGGTCGACGACAAAAAAATGTCGTCGTCCATTTTTTATTATCATGTCTTGACTCCCTCCAGGTTTCTGATTGGCTCCAGTTGCCATAAATGTAAGACGTTTTTGTTGTTTTGACTCACACTCACGTGATAGCCGGCGCATGCATTTTCCCAAGATTACCTTTTAACATGCATTGTCTCGCATGTACTTTTCTACTTGGCCATTAAAATTGAATGTGAGCATCAAGCAAGAAACACACAAACTGTCACACAACACAAACACAATTGTATGTTTTATTTACACTCCATGTGCAAATAGAATCCAGTAAAGTGTATTGAGAATTTATAATAGGACAGTTGGATCCATTATTCAAAAGAGACATCCTCAAAAAGGACGACAGAGTTTTCTAATCACGATAACCTTCAGCCGTCACTCAACTCAAATGAACCGGGCGAGGGAATTGAACGTTCATGTGAAAATCCATTTACAGCTGTGACAAAACACACACACACACACTCCTGATTCAATGTTTCCATTCACTGCACGGTTAGTTAACTTTGCGCATAAATCACACTTTCACGACACCTGGCAGTTGCGTAACTCCGCTCCCAATCGGATCGCATGATCTGGTGCCATGAATGCGGCTAATGATCCGCTGGCACGCTGGCGGCAGATTAACTCAATAGATTACTGCAACAGGCGGCCGCGGCCTCGTCGGCGCTAATCCAAAGCGCTAATGTGAATGACACTATGTCGCGGAGAACAAGTGGATTTCGATAATAACAGTAAAAAACAAAACAAAACATGTCGCATTGCATTGATATTCAGGTTAAGGTCATCAGATCTAACGTGTCGATTCTAATCCATGTGTGTGATATCATTAAAGGCCTACTGAAATGAATTTTTTTTATTTAAACGGGGGTAGCAGATCCATTCTATGTGTCATACTTGATCATTTCGCGATATTGCCATATTTTTGCTGAAAGGATTTAGTAGAGAACATCGACGATAAAGTTCGCAACTTTTGGTCGCTGATAAAAAAAAAAGCCTTGCCTGTACCGGAAGTAGCGTGACGTCACAAGTTGAAAGTCTCCTCACATTTCCCCATTGTTTACACCAGCAGCGAGAGCGATTCGGACCGAGAAAGCGACGATTACCCCATTAATTTGAGCCAGGATGAAAGATTCGTGGATGAGGAATGTGAGAGTGAAGGATTAGAGTGCAGTGCAGGACGTATCTTTTTTCGCTCTGACCGTAACTTAGGTACAAGGGCTCATTGGATTCCACACTCTCTCCTTTTTCTATTGTGGATCACGGATTTGTATTTTAAACCACCTCGGATACTATATCCTCTTGAACATGAGAGTCGAGAACGCGAAATGGACATTCACAGTGACTTTTTATCTCCACGACAATACATCGGCGAAGCACTTTAGCTACGGAGCTAACGTGATAGCATCGTGCTTAACTGCAGATAGAAACAAAAGAAATAAGCCCCTGACTGGAAGGATAGACAGAATATCAACAATACTACCAAACTCTGGACCTGTAACCACACGGTTAATGATGTACCGCCTGACGAAGCCTAGCAATGCTGTTGCTAACGATGCCATTGAAGCTAACTTAGCTACGGGACCTCGATAGAGTTATGCTAATAACATTAGCTCTCCACCTACGCCAGCTCTCATCTGCTCATCAACACCGAAGCTCACCTGCGTTCCAGCGATCGACGGCGCGACGAAGAACTTCACCCGATCATCGATGCGGTCGGCGGCTAGCGTCGGATAGCGCGTCTGCTATCCAAGTCAAAGTCCTCCTGGTTGTGTTGCTGTAGCCAGACGCTAATACACCGATCGCATCTACAGGTATCTTCTTTGCAGTCTCCATTGTTCATTGAACAAATTGCAAAAGATTCACCAACACAGATGTCCAGAATACTGCGGAATTTAGCGATGAAAAAAGACGATTTAAGCTGGCGACCGACCTATTCCAAAATGTCTGATTCAACTACTGACGTCACGCGCATACGTCATCATACCTAGACGTTTTCAACCGGAAGTTTCCCGGGAAATTTAAAATTGCACTTTATAAGTTAACCCGGCCGTATTGGCATGTGTTGCAATATTAAGATTTCATCATTGATATATAAACTATCAGACTGCGTGGTCGGTAGTAGTGGGTTTCAGTAGGCCTTTAACACTAACCACTAGGAGTGTAACGGTACGTGTATTTGTATTGAACCGTTTCGGTTCGGTTCGGAGGTGTACCGAACGAGTTTCCACACGAACATATTAAGTAGCCGCCTCCACTTCCTTCTGCCTCTGTTTCTGTCAGTCCTCTACACAGCACCCAGCATTGTCCCACCCACACAACCATCTGATTGGTTACATACAGAGCGGTAACAGCCAATCAGCAGTGCGTGTTCAGAGCGCATGGAGTCAGTGCTTAGCGTTTAGCAGGTAAGCATCAGGCAGCGGACTCTCCCCAAATGATAATAAACACCTCCCAGTCAACTACTAGTAACATCACTATGAGCCAGTTGACCTTCTAGAAATATAAACTGCAGCTCAGCTCGCTCGCAGTCTTGGCTTGAGGTGAAGGCTAATTCACTTTTAGCGTAACGTTAGCTAATTTTGCGGTGTGTGTGTGTGTGTGTGTGTTACGGACAGCAAAGCCCTGTCTGTCTGTTATTTCACTTTACTTTTTTCTGTGTTGATTGAGCTGTGTTGAAGCAGGACATTATGTTAAATGAAGAGTTTCTGTCTCTGATAGTTGATATAATAATGTGAGTGCATCATGAAGCCTACATGAACTCCATGGTGTTCAGGGATGAATAGTTTCTCCTATTGCTATTGTACTATTTTTTTCAGCTATAGTTACATTAATCATTTGTAATGCAGCCGCCTAGTTTTGAATGGCAGGGTCCCTGCTGTCACATGTTGATAAAAATATAACATTTACAAAATAAGAATCAACTACAGGCTTCCCAAATGCTGTAATAAATGAAACTGTTAAATGTTGCACTTTTTATATGTAGAAGAAAAGTTTTGTCATTTTATTTAATCTGAGCAACAACTTGAGGCAGTTTAATGTTGATTAACGTGGGCAGATATATTATAGTGTTCCCAATGTTAAAAGGATAAAGCCATTGTTTACAAATTTGGTAAATAAATAACCAAAAAATGTATATTTTGTTGTTTTCTTACTGTACCGAAAATGAACCGATCCGTGACCTCTAAACCGAGGTACGCACCGAACCGACATTTTTGTGTACCGTTACACCCCTACTAACCACTGACCATCCCACTTCTGACGCCATTTGTCAAGTAGAAACCACATTGACCACCTCGTCTATCGGGGTCTAGTCCGTCCATTATACTGTACAATGACACCAAAGAACCACAAAGTTCCCCAATCCAGGTGTCTTAACCATCTTTGTGGTCTATATCGAAGAGGTCAACTGTCCTGAGGGAACTTTCGACAGGCAGCGATGACATCCCGCCTCTGACGCCATTTGACAAAACACTTGTAGGAGGTTAGCCTAATTAAAGGTGCACCATTTTCATCATTGAAGTGCCTCACCCATCTCCAGCGCCACGTGTCTCATCAGTTCTTCCCGCAGCAGAAACAACTCTCGCACTTCTGGCACCATTTGACCTCCAATCATCCAAGTGACTTACCCATTACAGACATACCCTCTTCCCCTGGTCGTATCGGCCTTACAACTTACACTTTCTGCCTCAAATCTTCAAAACCATCCTGCTTCTGACACCATTTGACAAACAACTCTGAGGAGTACCACCCTTAACCTGACTGAAGGCCCCCTCTCCAATCATCCAAGTGTCTTACCCATTACAGACATACCCTGTTCCCCTGGTCCTACCTGCCTTACAACTGACAACTTCTGCCCTACATCTTCAAAACCATCCTGCTTCTGACACCATTTGTCACAGACTTCTGATGACCACACATCCCACTTTGTCATCTTTTGTGTTGTCTTTTTTGCCTCACATTTTCACGAGGGCTTAACTCATCCCTGATGCCACCTTTCATGCCTCATGAATAAACGCAACCTTCTGACACCATTTAAAAAAGAACCTTCGATTATAAACACTCTCAACCCTTAACCTGTCGCATTCCAGTCATCAAGGTGTCGCAATTATTTCCCAGATAACCTGTTCTACAGGCTCTTGGTGCCTTATCACTGTTCATCGTGCATTGGACCCAACCCATCAGCTTTTCTGCCTCAGATCTTCACAACCATCCCTCTTCTGACACCATATGTCCTGAAATTCTTTGGAGGACAAACGGTTCCACTTTGTCATCTTTCTCCATCTTTTCTGGTGTCTATTCGGCCTTAAATCTTCTCAAGTCCTTGAACCGTTTCCTATGTCCCCTGTCTCGTGGATTCTTCCTGCTTCATAAAGGACCATCGCACTTCTGACGCCATTTGTTGTTCAATTCTGAAGAATAGTACCTCAATAAATGTACCCCTTTACAGTCAGTCTAACTGGTCACTAACATCAGCTGTCTCAAAGTTATTTGCTACCTTATTAATGACCATCCCGCTTCTGTCACCATTTGCCCTAAAATTCTGAGGAGAACCAACCGTTCCACTTTGTCATCGTCTGCCATCTTTTCTGGTGTCTATTCTGCTTTACATCTTCTCAAGTCCTTGAATAAATTCCAACATCCCCTGTCGCATGGATCCTTCCTGCTTCATAAACAGACCATCACATTTCTGACACCATTTGTGGGTCAACTCTGAAGAATGGTACCTCAATAAATGTACCCCATTCCAGCCATCCAATTGTTCTCCAACAACAGCTGTCTCAAAGCCCTTTGCTACCTTATGAATGACAATCCCACTTCTGACACCATTTGTTAAATTTTGTTATTTTTTTCTACTTCACATTTTCACAAACATTACATGTCTGACACCATTTTATCTTATCTTCTCTATCTAACATATTCGCTAGTGCCCCACCCAAAAGCCCTTCCTGCCTCATGAATGATCATCCTGCTTCTGACACCGTTTGTCCTGAAATTCTGTGGAGGACCACCTGTCTCACATTGTCATCGTCTGCCATCTTTTCTGGTGTCTATTCTGCCTTACATCTTCTCAAGTCCTTGAATAAATTCCAACATCCCCTGTCGCATGGATCCTTCCTGCTTCATAACGGACCATCACATTTCTGACACCATTTGTGGGTCAACGCTGAAGAATGGTAACTCAATAAATGTACCCCATTCCAGCCATCGAATTGTTCTCCAACATCAGCTGTCTCAAAGCCCTTTGCTACCTTATGAATGAAAATCCCGCTTCTGACACCATTTGTTAAATTTTCTGTAATTTTTTTCTACTTCCCATTTTCACAAACATTACATGTCTGACACCATTTTATCTTATCTTCTCTATCTAACATATTCGCTAGTGCCCCACCCAAAAGCCCCTCCTGCCTCACGAATGATCATCCCGCTTCTGACACCGTTTGCCCTAAAATTCTGAGGAGAACCAATCGTTCCACTTTGTTATCGTATGCCATCTTTTCTGGTGTCTATTCTGCCTTACATCTTCTCGAGTCCTTGAATAATTTCCAACATCCTCTGTCGCATGGATCCTTCCTGCTTCATAAACGGACCATCGCACTTCTGACACCATTTGTCGTTCAACTCTGAAGAATGGTACCTCAATAAATGTACCCCATTCCAGTCATACAATTGTTCTCCAATATCAGCTGTCTCAAAGCCCTTTGCTACCTTATGAATGACAATCCCGCTTCTGACAGCATTTGTTGCATTTTCTGTTATTTTTTTTCTACTTCCCATTTTCACAAACATTACATGTCTGACACCATTTTATCTTATCTTCTCTATCCAACATATTCGCTAGTGTCCCACCCAAAAGCCCCTCCTGCCTCACGAATGATCATCCCGCTTCTGACACCGTTTGTCTTGAAATTCTGTGGAAGACCACCTGTCTCACTTTGTCATCGTCTGCCATCTTTTCTGGTGTCTATTCTGCCTTACATCTTCTCGAGTCCTTGAATAATTTCCAACATCCTCTGTCGCATGGATCCTTCCTGCTTCATAAACGGACCATCACACTTCTGACACCATTTGTCGTTCAACGCTGAAGAATGGTACCTCAATAAATGTACCCCATTCCAGTCATACAATTGTTCTCCAACATCAGCTGTCTCAAAGCCCTTTGCTACCTTATGAATGGCAATCCTGCTTCTGACACCATTTGTTAAAATTTCTGTTATTTTTTGTACTTCCCATTTTCACAACCATTACCTGTCTGACACCATTTTATCTTATCTTCTCTATCTAACATCTTCGCACCCACCCAAAGCACCTCCTGCTTCACGAATGATCATCCCACTTCTGACACCGTTTGTCCTGAAATTCTGTGGAGGACCACCTGTCTCACTTTGTCATCGTCTGCCATCTTTTCTGGTGTCTATTCTGCTTTACATCTTCTCAAGTCCTTGAATAATTTCCAACATCCTCTGTCGCATGGATCCTTCCTGCTTCATAAACGGACCATCGCACTTCTGACACCATTTGTCGTTCAACTCTGAAGAATGGTACCTCAATAAATGTACCCCATTCCAGCCATCCAATTGTTCTCCAACAACAGCTGTCTCAAAGCCCTTTGCCAACTTATGAATGACAATCCCGCTTCTGACACCATTTGTTAAATTTTCTGTTATTTTTTTCTACTTCCCATTTTCACAAACATTACATGTCTGACACCATTTTATCTTATCTTCTCTATCTAACATATTCGCTAGTGCCCCACCCAAAAGCCCCTCCTGCCTCACGAATGATCATCCCGCTTCTGACACCGTTTGCCCTAAAATTCTGAGGAGAACCAATCGTTCCACTTTGTTATCGTATGCCATCTTTTCTGGTGTCTATTCTGCCTTACATCTTCTCGAGTCCTTGAATAATTTCCAACATCCTCTGTCGCATGGATCCTTCCTGCTTCATAAACGGACCATCGCACTTCTGACACCATTTGTCGTTCAACTCTGAAGAATGGTACCTCAATAAATGTACCCCATTCCAGTCATACAATTGTTCTCCAATATCAGCTGTCTCAAAGCCCTTTGCTACCTTATGAATGACAATCCCGCTTCTGACAGCATTTGTTGCATTTTCTGTTATTTTTTTTCTACTTCCCATTTTCACAAACATTACATGTCTGACACCATTTTATCTTATCTTCTCTATCCAACATATTCGCTAGTGTCCCACCCAAAAGCCCCTCCTGCCTCACGAATGATCATCCCGCTTCTGACACCGTTTGTCTTGAAATTCTGTGGAAGACCACCTGTCTCACTTTGTCATCGTCTGCCATCTTTTCTGGTGTCTATTCTGCCTTACATCTTCTCGAGTCCTTGAATAATTTCCAACATCCTCTGTCGCATGGATCCTTCCTGCTTCATAAACGGACCATCACACTTCTGACACCATTTGTCGTTCAACGCTGAAGAATGGTACCTCAATAAATGTACCCCATTCCAGTCATACAATTGTTCTCCAACATCAGCTGTCTCAAAGCCCTTTGCTACCTTATGAATGGCAATCCTGCTTCTGACACCATTTGTTAAAATTTCTGTTATTTTTTGTACTTCCCATTTTCACAACCATTACCTGTCTGACACCATTTTATCTTATCTTCTCTATCTAACATCTTCGCACCCACCCAAAGCACCTCCTGCTTCACGAATGATCATCCCACTTCTGACACCGTTTGTCCTGAAATTCTGTGGAGGACCACCTGTCTCACTTTGTCATCGTCTGCCATCTTTTCTGGTGTCTATTCTGCTTTACATCTTCTCAAGTCCTTGAATAATTTCCAACATCCTCTGTCGCATGGATCCTTCCTGCTTCATAAACGGACCATCGCACTTCTGACACCATTTGTCGTTCAACTCTGAAGAATGGTACCTCAATAAATGTACCCCATTCCAGTCATACAATTGTTCTCCAACATCAGCTGTCTCAAAGCCCTTTGCTACCTTATGAATGACAATCCTGCTTCTGACACCATTTGTTACAATTTCTGTTATTTTTTTGTACTTCCCATTTTCACAACCATTACATGTCTGACACCATTTTATCTTATCTTCTCTATCTAACATCTTCGCTAGTGCCCCACCCAAAGCACCTCCTGCCTCACGAATTATCATCCCACTTCTGACACCATTTGTTTTGAAATTCTGTGGAGGACCACCCGTCTCACTTTGTCATCGTCTGCCATCTTTTCTGGTGTCTATTCTGCCTTACATCTTCTCAAGTCTTTGAATAATTTCCAACATCCCCTGTCGCATGGATCCTTCCTGCTTTATAACGGACCATCACATTTCTGACACCGTTTGTGAGTCAACTCTGAAGAATGGTACCTCAATAAATGTACCCCATTCCAGCCATTCAATTGTTCTCCAACAACAGCTGTCTCAAAGCCCTTTGCCACCTTATGAATGACAATCCCGCTTCTGACACCATTTGTTACATTTTCTGTTATTTTTTTCTACTTCCCATTTTCACAAACATTACATGTCTGACACCATTTTATCTTATCTTCTCAATCTAACATCTTCGCTAGTGCCCCACCCAAAAGCCCCTCCTGCCTCACGAATGATCATCCCGCTTCTGACACCGTTTGTCCTGAAATTCTGTGGAGGCCCACCTGTCTCACTTTGTCATCGTCTGCCATCATTTTGTTGTTTATTCTGCCTTACATCTTCTCAAGTGCCTCAACCATTTCCGAAGTCCGCTGTCTAATGAATTCTTTGTGCCTCATAACGGACCCTCGAACCTCTGACCCTATTCCAGCCTGCCAACTGTTCTCCAACATCATCCGTTTCAAAGTCTTTTGCTGCCTCATGACTGACCATACCGCCTCTGACGCCATTTGTTATATTTCATCTAATCTCAGTGCCTCACCCGAAGGCCCGTCCTGACTCTCGAATGACCATCCCGCTTCAGACACCATTTGACAAAAGGACTACCCTAAACTGGATTCCAACTGCTTCCATTGACCCTTGTAAAACAGATGTGGGTACAAGTGCTCAGATTGTGCAGGTGTACCGAATGTTGTGTCTCCCGAGTGTGCATTCCAACCCAGGAGCGTTCTTTCATTCTCTGAATGTGACTTTTCCTCATTCCCCTTCAGCCTTTGCTCCACTTCCCTCGTCTCCATCTGCTCTCAGACTTTCCCTGCAGGCAGCGATCAAATCACAGTTGAAGAATCCAAACAAGCTGGGAAGCGAGTAGGGGCGGAGCCTAAAGGCAGCCATGGGATTAGAACTCATAGATGCCCTCTTGGACCACAGGCCCAGTGTTGTATTAAAGGCTTTGCGACGACGTGCTCATAGTTTCCTGGATGGCGTCGTGCACGGCGATGTCGACGTAAAATATGCGACACACACACACACACACACACACACACACACACACACACACACACTGGATTAGCAGCATGGAGCTACAGCATCCAATGTTCCCTACTGTCCGAGGCCCTCAGCATTATAAGCATCCAGGCGGGTCGCACTCGGTCCACCTAAATACTTGCTGACCTGCTTTCGCTAAGCGCGCTTGTCCGGCCCCGTCTGGACAACTTAATGAAAAGACCATTTTTTTCTAGGACGCCAACGAGAGCACATATTGGAAATCCATACCTTTGTGCAGCTGTGGTGGTTACGCCGATACGTTTACCTCGCAAGCAGGTCGCCATAAGCACCCGTGTCGTCTTCCAGGAAGTTGTCCGGCTCGATAGTTGACTGAGTTTTATTTACATCTGCGAGTTGCAAGGCCACCGATCAATAATAAGCAAAGGAATGCTTTCAACCAGCAGAATGCTAATTTTCTTACTTAACACGTTTTTATGTGTAAAGTCGCTGAATGATTTATCGTCATATATTACACAAGGTGTCTGATACAGCTTTTTTATTCCGATACAATACCGATATTGGAGCCTTGAGTATTTGACCTCTGATCTGACACGATATCAGCATGAATTCTCCATATTTTATTTTGTAGTGTGAAATGTTATAAAAGGTTTGGTAAAGGGGAAATAATCAAGCAGAGAACAACGGTAGGTTGTTAGCATGTTAATGTTAGCATGCTAACAGTTAGCATTTGTCACATACCAACTTATATGTTGCTACTAAGTGGCCTAGTGGTTAGAGTGTCCGCCCTGAGATCGGTAGGTTGTGAGTTCAAACCCAAGTCATACCAAAGACTATAAAAATGGGACCCATTACCTCCCTGCTTGGCACTCAGCATCAAGGGTTGGAATTGGGGGTTAAATCACCAAAATGATTCGTGGGCGCGGCACCGTTGCTGCCCACTGCTCCCCTCACCTCCCAGGGGGTGATCAAGGGGATGGGTCAAATGCAGAGGACACATTTCACCACAACTAGTGTGTGTGTGACAACCATTGGTACTTTAACTTATATGACCCTGAGGTAAAGGGTTTCAAAATTAGCTAAAAAAGTTAGCATGCTAATGTTAACATGCTAGCATGCTAATTGTGGAGGTCTTGCTCCTCCTCCGGGTTCTTCAGACCACCAAGGACGGACATGACTGTCATGTCTGTGTAATCATGTTTTGTTTTAAGTCATGTTTTGTTTAGTTATAGGACTCTTTAGTTTCTGTCTTTTCACTCCCTTGTCTTGTTTCCATGATTACCCCATTAGTTTCACCTGTTACATGTTTGGACTCATTGTGCACTCTTGATTGTCACCATAGCAACCCATTAGTTTTCACCTGTCACGTCACGCACCTGTTTCACGTTTTGAGTCACGCACCTGTTTTCGTTAATCATGTCTGTAGTATTTAAGTTCAGTGTTTTTCAGTTTGTCTTGCTGACGACATCCCCGCATTTATGCTCCTGCACACTCTCCACACCCTTATGACCCTTGCTACTCTTTTTTCATGCCGGTTCCATGCCAAGTAAGTTTTTGTTTATTAAGCCACAGTTAGTGTTTTGTTTAATTGTTCATAGTTTCTGCCAATGTGCAAGTTTTGTGTTTATAGTCTAGTTTTGTACCTCCGCCCCTGTGCGCGCCTTTTGTTTGATCCTTTCTTTGTAGTTATAGTGTAAAATAAATAATGTCTTCACCTTCACGCCACATCTGGTCCAATTCACTTGCACCACGGGAGAACAAACCACGCCATAGTCCATGTCTTGACAGATGTCGTCAGCAGAAAAGTTCTCCCGCAAGATTGGACGAAGGAACGTGGGAGGTCCTGCGCGCCATGGAAGCCGAGACGCTATTCCCCCAGGGAGCGCAGGGGGATGATGTGGGGGAATGGAGGCAAGCTGGTGCCGATCGGCGCGTCGCTCCCGTCCCGGAAACGTCGCCAAGGACGGGGAAAGACTTCCGCGAGCCGGCAGGACACGCCACTCCCACAAGCCCCTCCCCCTCCGGGCGGAAGCAAGCAGCAGCCAGCCCGGCTTCGCCCTGATGACATCACAGCCCAGGATTTTTTTTTCAATACTTTTTCTTTAAATCACCCGCCTCCAGCTAAAAACTCTAATGCCATGTCTTTGATAAAACTATCAAAACATGTTTTTAGAAATCAGGTCTAATCAGTCCAAGCCACATCCCAAATTTCATGCCCCGCCCCCCAAGACTCATGCCCCGCCCCCCAAGACTCAAGTCCCGCCCCCGTCACAGTTTTTTTTCTTTTTTTTCGCCCACACAACCCCAGGTGGGGCATAAAGAAAAACATTCTGGCCAAAATAAAGGGGAAGTTTCGGCCCCCCTCCTGTCCTCCCTCCGCCCACCCCTAGAGGGAGTTCCAGACCGCAGGGAGCGCGTCTGGTATCCGCCCCTTGAGGGGGGGGCTAGGGTTGGGAATTGTTCAGGTGGGGTGGCTCTGCATCACCATGCCAAGCCACAGCCTCCAGCACGGCCGCCACCACCAGTCTTCCGACCTGCCAAGCCACAGCCTCCAGCACGGCCACCACCACCGGTCTTTCACCATGCCAAGCCGCAACCCCCAGCTAGGCCACCTCCACCTGCACTAAGGCTAGCACCAGTAGCTGCACCACGGCTAGCGCCAAGGCTAGCACCAGAGCCAAGGCTAGCCCCTGTCGCAGCACCATGGCTAGCACCAGCTCCACGCCAAGTCCAAGACCAAGACCCTCCACGCCAAGTCCAAGACCAAGACCCACCACGCCAAGCTCCGGTACCAGCTCCACGACGCCAAGTGCCGCCAGTCGCAGCTCCACGACGCCAAGTGCCGCCAGTCGCAGCTCCACGACGCCAAGTGCCGCCAGTCGCAGCTCCACGACGCCAAGTGCCGCCAGTCGCAGCTCCACGACGCCAAGTGCCGCCAGTCACAGCTCAACGACGCCAAGTGCCGCCAGTCGCAGCTCAACGACGCCAAGTGCCGCCAGTCGCAGCTCAACGACGCCAAGTTCCGCCAGTCGCAGCTCAACGACGCCAAGACCTAGACCCGCCATGCCAAGACCTAGACCCGCCATGCCAAGACCTAGACCCGCCATGCCAAGACCAAGACCAAGACCCGCCATGCCAAGACCAAGACCAAGACCAAGACCCACGCCAAGACCAAGCCCCACGCCAAGACCAAGACCCACGCCGAGCTTCGCCGCTGGACACGCCACGCCGAGCTTCGCCGCCTGACTTGCCACGCCGAGCTGCCACGCCTGCCAAGTTGACGACGCGCCTGCCTCCTCGTCGGCTACGGATATGGCCGCTACCTGGTCGCCCGCCACGCCAAGTGCGCCCACCTCCCAGTCGGCCACGAATGTGGCCAATCCCTGGGCGCCCGCCTCGCCTGCTGCAGCGGCGTTCCACTCGCCGCCGCCACTTGACTTTGCCTCGATGGATTCGGGGCCACTTGGGCTGGCGACCCACCGCCATGTCCCCCTCCCGCCCTCCCATGACTTTTGTTAAGTTTTTTCTTGGACATCTGGTATCTGTCCTTAAGGGAGGGGCTCTGTCATGTCTGTGTAATCATGTTTTGTTTTAAGTCATGTTTTGTTTAGTTATAGGACTCTTTAGTTTCTGTCTTTTCACTCCCTTGTCTTGTTTCCATGATTACCCCATTAGTTTCACCTGTTCCACGTTTGGACTCATTGTGCACTCTTGATTGTCACCATAGCAACCCATTAGTTTTCACCTGTCACGTCACGCACCTGTTTCACGTTTTGAGTCACGCACCTGTTTTCGTTAATCATGTCTGTAGTATTTAAGTTCAGTGTTTTTCAGTTTGTCTTGCTGACGACATCCCCGCATTTATGCTCCTGCACACTCTCCACACCCTTATGACCCTTGCTACTCTTTTTTCATGCCGGTTCCATGCCAAGTAAGTTTTTGTTTATCAAGCCACAGTTAGTGTTTTGTTTAATTGTTCATAGTTTCTGCCAATGTGCAAGTTTTGTGTTTATAGTCTAGTTTTGTACCTCCGCCCCTGTGCGCGCCTTTTGTTTGATCCTTTCTTTGTAGTTATAGTGTAAAATAAATAATGTCTTCACCTTCACGCCACATCTGGTCCAATTCACTTGCACCTCGGGAGAACAAACCACGCCATAGACCAAGTCTTGACAATGACAGCCTCGTTCATCGTTGTGAACACTGATTTATTTTTCGATATAGAGTTCTTCATATGCTTTTCAGCCATTGGGTTGAGTGTCAGTCCTCGCTCTCTCTCGTGCTCGTGCTCGTGCTCGTGCTCGTGCTCGTTTTCCCTCATCTCCCCTCTCCTTCCCGGCTGCTGCCTTTAACAGAGCGACAGGTGATTAGATAAACGCGCCCAGGTGGGCCATCCACGCACCTGCCGCTGATCTCAAAGCCGGTCCTGGCACACCCCGCTTCGCTGCAGGTCTGCAGGCCACACCTCCCCCCACACTAATGTTACCATTTTAACAATTAGCATGTGTCACATACCAAGTTATATGACTCTGGGGTAAACGGTTGAAAAATTTGCTGAAACAATTTAGCGTGCTAATGTTAGCATGCTAGCTTACTAACGCTAACATGCTAACACTTAGCATGTGTCACATACCAAGTTATACGACTCTGGGGTGAAGGGTTTCAAACTTTGCTAAAAAAGTTAGCATGATAACACTTAGCATATGTCACATACCAAGTTATATGATTCTGGGATGAACAGTTGTAAAATTATCCAACAAATGCTTTAAGATGCTAATGTTAGCATGCTGACACTTAGCATGTATCACATACTAAGTTATGTGACTCTGGGGTAAACAGTTGCAAAATTAGCTGAAAAAGTTAACATCGTAACACTTAGCATATGCATACTTGCCAACCCACCCGGATTTTCCGGGAGACTCCCGAAATTCAGCGCCTCTCCCGAAAACCTCCCGGGACAAATTTTCTCCCGAAAATCTCCCGAAATTCAGGCGGACCTGAGTGATGTGTCGACAGCCTGTTTTCACGTCCGCTTTCCCACAATATAAACAGCGTGCCTGCCCAATCACGTTATAACTGTAGAATGATCGAGGGCGAGTTGTTGGTTTCTTATGTGGGTTTATTGTTAGGCAGTTTCATTAACGTCCTCCCAGCGCACAACAACACACAACAACAGCAGTCACGTTTTCGTCTACCGTAAAGCAGTTGGTTGCTGTAAACAGCAATGTTGTGACACTCTTAAACAGGACAATACTGCCATCTACTGTACATGCATATGTGACAATAACATCTAGGGCTTTTAGAGAGTGCAGTGCACAACTGCGCACACAACAAGGAGACGAAGCAGAATGCATCATCAGAGAGGGTGTTCAGCATGGTTAGAAAAATAGTGACAGAGAATAGAACAAGGATGGACAATTCAACCCTTAACTCAACAATGAGTAGATGAGTGTTATGTGTGTGTATATGTGTAAATAAATGAACACTGAAATTCAAGTATTTCTCTTAATTATATATATATATATATATAATTAAATATATATATATATATAATTAAATACATATATATATATATAATTAAATATATATATATATATATATATATAATTAAATATATATATATATATATATATATAAGTATATATATATATATATATATATAGCTAGAATTCACTGAAAGTCAAGTATTTCTTATATATATATATATATATGAAATACTTGACTTGGTGAATTCTAGCTGTAAATATACCCCCCCCCCCCCCCCCCGATATCCGATTATCCGATATTGTCCAACTCTTAATTACCGATACCGATATCAACCGATGCCGATATATACAGTCGTGGAATTAACACATTGTTATGCCTAATTTGGACCACCAGGTATGGTGAAGATAAGGTCCTTTTTAAAAATAATAATAATATAAGATAAATAAATTAAAAACATTTTCTTGAATAAAAAAGAAAGTAAAGCAATATAAAAACAGTTACATAGAAACTAGTAATTAATGAAAATGAGTCAAATTAACTGTTAAAGGTTAGTACTATTAGTGGACCAGCAGCACGCACAATCATGTGTGCTTACGGACTGTATCCCTTGCAGACTGTATTGATATATATTGATATATAATGTAGGAACCACAATATTAATAACAGAAAGAAACAACCCTTTTGTGTGAATGAGTGTAAATGGGGGAGGGAGGTTTTTTGGGTTGGTGCACTAATTGTAAGTGTATCTTGTGTTTTTTATGTTGATTTAATAAAAAAATAAAAAAATTAAAAAAAAACCCCGATACTGATAATAAAAAAAACGATACTGATAATTTCCGATATTACATTTTACAGCATTGATCGGCCGATATTATCAGACATCTCTACTAATAATCCTTTCAATGCAGCTGCTGCCATCTTTTGGTGTCCACAAGAAAAAGAAAGACGACAGGAAGAGGTTGCCTTCAGCCACGGCTCTGAATGCCAGTGTTTTCTCACCCGCCGCTTTTTCAGTACTTTTGCTTGTACTTTAGTCAAATGTCTGAAAGCAATAGTAGAGTTCAGCAGAATATTTATACGTACTCCGGTGTCATGTCAGCTTTAGTACAAGGACAAGATGAAGGCCTTCCTCCACTCAAGAGCCAGGAAGTCAGGCCTCACATCCTCCCCGCGTGTTTACTTTTATTCGCCCTCGCCATCGCGTCACCGTCCTCGCTCATGCTGTGCGGACGTGCTCGTGTGCCACTGAAATGTGCAGGAAGTATGCTTCTCCTCATATTCATGTCACAGGATGTCCACAACGAGTCTTGCAGGAAGACTCTCTGGGAGGGGTTGTGTTTCATGAGGTCAGAGGTCACTGGTGTTTTGGCACCTGCACCCTTTTTAGACTTTGTGTTTGAATCCAATGCACTTACTGCACATATTTATATTTTGTCCTTTCACTCCTTTGTTGTTTTTCTGTGTCGGCAAAAATACATCCAAGGAAGCTTTTATCCCATTTTAAATATCCTTTAGTTTTTATTAGAGATGTCCGATAATATCGGGCTGCCGATATTATCGGCCAATAAATGCTTTAAAATGTAATATCGGAAATTATCGGTATCGATTTCAAAAAGTACAACTTATGACTTTTAAAACACCGTAGTGGTACACGGACGTAGGAAGAAGTACAAAGTGCCAATAAACCTTAAAGGCACTGCCTTTGTGTGCTGGCCCAATCACATAATATCTACGGCTTTTCACACACACAAGTGAATGCAAAGCATACTTGGTCAAAAGCCATACAGGTCACACTGAGGGTTGTCAGGACGCTGGGTTTTTCGCAGCTTACTGCGAGATTTGTTCTCCCGGGATGCAATCGGACTATGCCCGAAAAGGCTTGAAGGTAGGAACATTATTTAATATTGACTTTCAAAGAGGGACAAATAAAGGGAGTAAAAGGCGAAGGCACAACTTAGCGAAGGAAAAAAAAACTAACACTTAGCGTGAACTATGGACATGAAACAAAAACTCGCTAACTGTGGCATGAATAAACAAAACTTACTCGGCAAGGCATGGAACGAGGAGTATGAACAAAGCAAACGCATGAATACAAGCATGAAACTATCAGCATGAACTATGGCATGAAACAATTCAGAACAGAGCAATATCGCTAGACCGACTGACTGGCAACCACAGGTCGAAATAATAATCTCATGATTAAAGCAGGTGTATACCGATATCCAAGAGTGACTGGCGGGTGTACCGGGTGTTTGCAGTACAGGTGGTGCACAAAAGGAAAAAAAACATGAAGAAAAGAAGGAAGAAAGAGCACTGAAATGGAGAGCCGTAAGCCGCTGCGTCATCTTGGGGAAAAAAAGAAAAAGAAAAAAAATATATATATGTTTATAGATTCCATTATAAGTGTCCTTATTTAATTATCTAGTATAATTAAAGAATGAATGATAATATTAATAAAATACACATTTTTTGTTGTTTGTTTTCAAATATTGAGTAAAAATGTTATGATTTTTGTTTTTTTCCTTTTTACACAAATATATAATATAGACAGTGTGTATATTATAAATAATGTAATGTATATATATGTATGTATATATTTTTTATGTATACATACAGTATAGGTTTATTTATGTATAAAATGTGTATATATACAGTATATGTTCATATTTGTATGTATAATTTCGCCACACCTAGTGTGTGCGTTGGTACTTTAACTTAATATGTATAAAATTAAATATTGTAAATTTTTTTATGTATATATGTTGTATATAATTAAATAATAATAATAAACAATAAAGTAACTAATTATTATATTCAAGTATACATATCATAAATATATATAATAAATGTTTGCGACGTATGTAGTTATTGTAAATATATCACGTTTGTTCAGTTAAATTGTCGTAATTGAATTGTTATTGAGGATACATAATCTTTGTTCATATTTTAATATTATATTACTTAATTATAAAGTGATGACGCTTTTACTTTAAAAAAGCATTTAATTCCATCGGGAAATTTTTTTTATTTTTTTGTACTCGTTATACATTTTTGAGTCTATTATTTTGCTTATTTTATGGGAAATTCAGCTGCTGACACCTGTAAGAATTTGTATTAGCTATTAGTGGGGGACCAGTAGTCGGGGGAGGAGGGGGCTGTCACAAGTGACACCTCGTCAGCGTATCGCCGATGAAGGCCATGGTGGCGTTTTCTCGCCCAGCAGAGATGGAGCTGCCAGTCAAGGTCGAAATGATGTAAGTGACATGCAGGGAGCCTGCTGCACACTCACAGCTGCGACTAATATTTCTGTACACTGGATCTCCCTCTAGCTGTGTACCTAATATTTAGTCCAGTGTTTCTGCTCTTCCGTGGGATTTGTGAGCAAAGAACCATTTTTAACCGTAAAATTGCTCAATTACGCCATCTTATTATGATTCTAATTTTATTCCGCCGCTCGTTTGCTGATGTTCCTGCTTGGGAATTCCAATTAATCCCAGTCGTTCAGTCCCAGATGTTGAAAAGTCCATTGCCCATGTCATAAAATGTCATTTTCATGCCAGGCTTCATCCAAACTGCGTGTTATTAGACTTTGATACAAACCATCCTTTTCTCCTTTGAAAAGCCCGGCTTTGAGCCGCCGGAATAAGGATGAAAGGAAGATGGAGAGCAAACAAAAGGGTCTAAGAATAGAAAAAGGGGATTAGTTAGTGAGTGAAAGCCAACACACGCCTTGTCAATCGTCATCACTCGTCACATATCAGCTTGTTTTTTATTTACAAATATAAAAAAAACCCCACAAACTTCCTGCCTGGGCCTCACAAAGACGACTGTGATTTTAGCAGGCCGCTAAAAATATGTGACCTGTCTATTTTTGAATGCAGCCATGTCAGACTGTGCAGGAAGTGCAGCCAATTACTGTACACTCCGCTCTTTGCTTTCACTGGTGCACTTTTGCAGCCAGCACTGGAAAGGATAGAAATGATCAGTTCCGGGGTCAAACTGTCACCGTCACCATAACATTTTACCATCACTCACTGTTGTTAGTGTAAAAACAAATAGTCTGCAAACTAGGGATGTTTTCCGATTACGTTTTTTTTTTAATGCCGCCGATTCCAATACCGATCATTAGGGGTGTAACGGTACACAAAAATTTCGGTTCGGTACGTACCTCGGTTTAGAGGTCATGGTTCGGTTCATTTTCGGTACAGTAAGAATATTTATTTATTTACCAAATTTATAAACAATGGCTTTATCCTTTTAACATTGGGAACACTATAATAATTCTGCCCACGTTAATCAACATTAAACTGCCTCAAGTTGTTGCTCGGATTAAATAAAATGACAAAACTTTTCTTCTACATATAAAAAGTGCAACATTAAACAGTTTCAAGTCAACTCGTCATGCTTAATTTATTACAGCATTTGGGAAGCCTGTAGTTGATTTATTATGTAAATGTTATATTTTTATCAACATGTGATAGCAGGGACCCTGCCATTCAAAACTAGGCTTCTGCATTACTAATGATTAATGTAATTATAGCTGAAAAAATGGTACAATAGCAATAGGAGAGACTATTCATCCCTGAACACCATGGAGTTCATGTAGGCTTATTGATGCACTTACATTATTATATCAACTATCAGAGACAGAAATTCTTCATTTTGTCATGATCCGTTACCCGGATCATGGCATGATTTATGTTGGTTATGTTTCTGTTTTAGTCTGTTTCCTGGGTGCACACTCTTTCCCTGTTTATTGTTGGTTTCCATGGGCACTGATTCTCCTCACCTGTCTTAGTTTTGCAATTAGTGTTTCCACCAGGTGTTTTGGCTAATCACTCCCCTTTATAGTTTCCTGTCACCCAGCAGTAAGTGCTGGGTCAATGTTTGCAATAGGCAACATTTACGTCCTCCTGTTTTTGCTCCTCGCTCTTTATTTTATTCTGCCGACCAGAATCCCCGTTTTTTTCACCCTTGGTGACATTTTGGTTTTTGTTTAGCCCCACGCTTGCTAGCGTCCTCAGTTTCGTATTTTTGTCCTGCCTTTTACTTATTAAAAATACTTAAATCTTACCTGTACGCCGCTCCTGCTTGTCTTCTGCCTTGGAAGGAACACAACAATCTCCGCCATGCGTCCAAGACGTAACACATTTAACATAATGTCCTTTTTTGCTGCTTCAACACAGCTCAATCAACACAGAAAAAGGTAAAGTGAAATAACAGACAGACAGGGCTTTGCTGTCCGTAACACACACACACACACACGCACACCCCTATTAAAAACAATGAAATAGTATGTTATGTCTTGATCTGTAGTCTGGATCATGTTTTTGTTATTTTCTGTTAGTTTTAAGACTCCATTAGTTCCTGTTTTTGTGCACCCTTGTTTGTTTTAGTTTCCATGACGACTTATGATTTTCACCTTCCTCTTGCGTTCGGGACACACCTGTCTCTAATCAAGAGACCAGTATTCAAGCCTGTCTTTGCCTGTCAGTCGGCCTGGCGTCATTGCTTGTGTCATGTTATTGTTTGCTTCATGCCTTGCCAAGTAACTTTTGTTTGTTCATACCACAGTTAGTGAGTTTTTGCCCTGTCCATAGTTTATGCTAAGTGTTGATTAATTGATTGATTGAAACTTTTATTAGTAGATTTCACAGTACAGTACATATTCCGTACAATTGACCACTTTGTATGGAAGTTTTTCAACTTGTTTAAGTCGGGGTCCACGTTAATCAATTCATGGTTAGCTTTTGTTTCCTGCGCTAAGTTGTGCCTTCGCCTTGTGTGCCTTTTTGTTTGTACCTATTTGAGAGTCAAGATTAAATCGTGTTCCTATCTTCACGCCTTGTCCGGAAAACTCAGTTTGCATCCCGGGAGAACAAACTTCGCAGCAAACTGCGGTCTCCCCGTTATGACATGTTAACTTTGACGACACTGTTCGTCTGTTATTCAACGTTATTCAAGTGTAAAAAGAAATTAATATTCAAAACAATAACACACACTTGGTCCTAAAGACAAAAGACATCACCCTAAACCTGTTGAGCTTCTTTTCTATCACGACTTGGACTATGGCGTGGTTTGTTCTCCCGAGGTGCAAAATATTTGGACCATATGTGGCGTAAAGGGGAATACATGATTTATTTAAACACTATTACTACAAAAAAAAGCGAAAAGCGCGCACAGGCGGAGAAACGACTTGGCTATGAAAACAAATACTTGCACAAAGGCAGAAACTATGAACAACAAAAAACACTAACTGTGGCTTAATAAACAAAAACTTACTTGGCATGGAACCGGCATGAAAAAAGAGCAGCAAGGATCATAAGGGTGTGGAGAGTGTGCAGAAGCATAAATGCGTGGATGTCACCAGAAAGACAAACTGAAAACACTGAACTTAAATACTACAGACATGATTAACGAAAACAGGTGCGTGACTCAAAACGTGAAACAGGTGTGTGACGTGACAGGTGAAAACTAATGGGTTGCTATGGTGACAAACAAGAGTGCACAATGAGTCCAAACGTGGAACAGGTGAAACTAATGGGGTAATCATGGAAACAAGACAAGGGAGTGAAAAGCCAGAAACTAAAGAGTCCAATAACTAAAAACATGACTAAAACAAAACATGATTACACAGACATGACACTTTTCGATGCCGCCTGTTGAGCAAAAGGAGTGTTAGCGCAGCGCTAGCGAAGAAGGAATGCTAACATGGCGTTAGCGTCACAATGTTAGCTGTGCTTGAGGAATTGGAATGGGAAAAAAACCCAAACAACTTCAGTGTAGCTAGTTAGCATAAAAATTCCTAGCTCCTCCCCCTCATACTTGCCAACCTTGAGACCTCCGAATTCGGGAGATGGGGGAGGGTGGCGGGGTTTGGTTGTAGCGGGGGGTGTATATTGTAGCGTCCCGGAAGAGTTAGTGCTGCAAGGGGTTCTGGGTATTTGTTCTGTTGTGTTGATGTTGTGTTACGGTGCGGATGTTCTCCCGAAATGTGTTTGTCATTCTTGTTTGGTGTAGGTTCACAATGTGGCGCATATTAGTAACAGTGTTAAAGTTGTTTGTACGACCACCCTCAGAGTGACCTGTATGGCTGTTGACCAAGTATGAATTGCATTCACTTATGTGTGTGTAAAAGGTGCATATACTATGTGACTGGGCCGGCACGCTGTTTGTATGGAGGAAAAGTGGACGTGACGACAGCTTGTAGAGGACGCTAAAGGCAGTGCCTTTAAGGCACGCCCCCAATATTGTTGTCCGGGTAGAAATCGGGAGAAATTCCGGAGAATTGTTGCCCCGGGAGATTTTTGGGAGGGGCACTGAAATTCGGGAGTCTCCCCGGTAAAATCGGGAGGGTTGGCAAGTATGCTCCCCCTCGGCCCAAAAGTACTACAAAACAGACCCTTTTTGCGGCAATCTTCGAAAAGCATGTTGTGCTAACGTGAAACCCTTTAAAGCATTTGACTAAAACACTATTCCTTTTTTTTCCCAGGATCCTTCAGTGCAGAAGGTGGGCGGCAGCAGAAAGAAGACGGTGTCCTTCAGCAGCATGCCCTCCGAGAAGAAGGTACTTTGCCGTTTGTTTTTCATCATCATTAATCAGGCCTTGATTTTTGTACCCTTGATAATGATTTGGAGTGCATGAGAAAGAAGAGAGGATAGGTCGGACTTTTATTATTGTCTCACAGTGGGGAAATTCGGTTTTTACAGACAATAACAGAAAACATAATGGGAAACAAA
Source organism: Nerophis lumbriciformis (assembly GCF_033978685.3). Taxonomy (NCBI): domain Eukaryota; kingdom Metazoa; phylum Chordata; class Actinopteri; order Syngnathiformes; family Syngnathidae; genus Nerophis; species Nerophis lumbriciformis. Next base: position 38,703,012 of record NC_084560.2, read on the forward strand.
AATGTAGTAATAAATACTACATATTGCACAGTAGGATGTAGAGATACAAGTTAAAATAAAATACAATACAGCTCGAATGAAGCTATGGCCATCTTGTAACGATATTGGGGAGGGAGGGGGGGAAACGACACCAGGAGGTTGCACACAGCCACAGCTAGATTATTAGAGCATGCAGTGGTTGTTTGCTTTCATAGATCATACACTACGGGAAACCATGCGGTTGATTGAATACTGCCAACTTGTGCAGTTAGTTAAATAAAAAAATGAATCGAGAGGTTGCCTACAGCCACAGCTGGATAGTTAGAGCCAACGGTGGGCATTTGCGATTGTAGTTCACACACCCAGCTAATTGTTTAGAGCAGGGGTGCTCACACTTTTTCTGCAGGCGAGCTACTTTTCAATTGATCAAGTCATGGAGATCTACCTCATTCATATATATAATTTATATTTACTTATTTATGAAATATATGTTTTTGTTAACAAGTTAAAGGTGTTTAATGATAATGCAAGCATGTTTAACACATATAGTTAATATTGTTAATACATTAAAGGTGTTTAATGATAATACAAGTATGTTTAATACATATAGTTAATATTGTTAACAAGTTAAAGGTGGTTAAAGATAATACAAGCATGTTTAACACATATAGATTCCTTTCTTTCATGAAGACAAGAATATAAGTTGGTGTATTACCTGATTCTGATGACTTGCATTGATTGGAATCAGACAGTGGTGATGATAACGTCCGCATTTTCGAATGGAGGAGAAAAAAAGTCCTCCTTTCTGTCCAATACCACATGAAAGTGGTTGGTTTTTGGCATCTTATTTATCCAGCTTCCGTACTCCTTTGTATACACTTTACAAGAAATACATTGTCGGCAAACTCCGTAGCTTGCTAGCTTGTGCACGCCAGCTTTCTGAGACTCTTATTTTGGTAGCGCAGGCAGGATGAAGCAGAGCTTTTATTGTGCAACTGTGCAGTTGGTTTTTGGAGTTTTGACGACAGGTACGGCGCCAGAGTCTGTTGAAATAAAGTGTTTCTCGCCTTCCAGTCGGTAATTTTAATGAGCTGGCAGCAGCCAGCGTCATCTCAGAAGACCCTCGGGTGCCGTGAATGTCAATCAAGTGACGAAAGTGACGTCATAGTGAAGATTTATGATCGCTCATTTTTAGGACTATTTTTTTAATGCCTGGCTGGTGATCGACTGACACACCCTCCGAGATCGACCGGTAGATCACGATCGACGTAATGAGCACCCCTGGTTTAGAGCATGGGTGTCAAACTCTGGCCCACGAGTGCTGGTCCAGTCACATAATATGTGCGGCTTCTTGCACGCACACAGAAGTGAATGCATGCATACTTGATCAACAGCGATACAGGTTACACGGAGGATGGCCGTAGAAACAAGTTTAACATTGTTAGAAATATGCGCCACACTGTGAATCCACACTAAACAAGAATGACTAACACATTTCGGGAGAACAGCCGCACAAAATAGCACACACGCACCTTGTAGCGTCCCAGAAGAGTTAGTGCTGCAAAGGGTTCTGGGTATTTGTTCTGTTGTGTTTATGTTGTGTTACGGTGCGGATGTTCTCCCAAAATGTGTTTGTCATTCTTGTTTGGTGTGGGTTCACAGTGTGGCGCATATTTGTAACAGTGTTAAAGTTGTTTATACGGTCACCCTCAGCGTAACCTTTATCGCTGTTGATCAACTGTGCGTTGCATTCACGTGTGTGTGAGTGCAGAAGCCGCAAATGTCTTGTGTCTGGGCCGGCACGTTGTTAGAATGGATGAAAAGCGGACGTTAAAGGCAGTGCCTTTAAGGCACGCCCCCAAGACTGTGGTCCGGGTGGACTACGAGATATAATGACTGATGAACACCTTCGTTCGATAATGAAGGTTGCCTCAGCTCAAAGCCTGAGCCCCGACATTAATGAACTAGCATCCAAGAAAAGATGGCAGGTATCTGGCTTTCCATTTATGAGTTAGTTTACGGGCCAAACTATATCTATGAGTGTTGATCTAAATGGCCCAGCCCTACACTCATGTTAGCGACAATGCTAGCACAGTTGAGGGATATTCTGTTTATGATGGTATATTATTATATTATATTTGTGTGCTGCATGTTGATCAACAACATGACCAAACACCACAAGTAGGATCACATGATGTCATAAAAGTGGAGGGAAATGAGTGTCTCCATGGTGATGGCAAAAACCTTATTGAAAAATTAGCACTATTGCACTTGTTATTAACCGGCAACACTAATAGTACACATCATTTCATAATTTTAACTGGCAACACTAATAATACACATCATTTCATAATTTTAACTGGCAACACTAATAGTACACATCATTTCATAATTTGCACTTGTTATCAACTGGCAACACTAATAGTGGTCTTAATTTCATAATTTATATTTGTTATTAACTGGCAACACTAATAGTACACATCATTTTATAATTTGCACTTGTTATTAACTGGCAACACTAATAGTGCACATCATTTTATAATTTGCACTTGTTATTAACTAGCAACACTAATAGCACACATAATTTCATAATTCACACTTGTTATTAACTGGCAACACGAATAGTGCACATAATTTGATAATTTGCACTTGTTATTAACTGGCAACACTAATAGCACACATAATTTCATGATTCGCACTTGTTATTAACTGGCAACACTAATAGTACACATAATTTGCACTTGTTATTAACTGGCAACACTAATAGTACACATCATTTTATAATTTGCACTTGTTATTAACTGGCAACACTAATAGTGCACATCATTTTATAATTTGCACTTGTTATTAACTAGCAACACTAATAGCACACATAATTTCATAATTCACACTTGTTATTAACTGGCAACACGAATAGTGCACATAATTTGATAATTTGCACTTGTTATTAACTGGCAACACTAATAGCACACATAATTTCATGATTCACACTTGTTATTAACTGGCAACACTAATAGTACACATAATTTGCACTTGTTATTAACTGGCAACACTAATAGTACACATAATTTTATAATTTGCACTTGTTATTAACTGGCAACACTAATAGTGCACATCATTTTATAATTTGCACTTGTTATTAACTAGCAACACTAATAGCACACATAATTTCATAATTCACACTTGTTATTAACTGGCAACACGAATAGTGCACATAATTTGATAATTTGCACTTGTTATTAACTGGCAACACTAATAGCACACATAATTTCATGATTTGCACTTATTATTAACTGGCAACACTAATAGTACACATAATTTGCACTTGTTATTAACTGGCAACACTAATAGTACACATCATTTCATAATTTGCACTTGTTATTAACTGGCAACACGAATAGTACACATCATTTTATAATTTGCACTTGTTATTAACTGGCAACACTAATAGCACACATTTCATAATTTGCACTTGTTATTAACTGGCAACACTAATAGTACACATAATTTGCACTTGTTATTAACTGGCAACACTAATAGTACACATCATTTCATAATGTGCACTTGTTATTAACTGGCAACACTAATAGTACACATCATTTCATAATTTACACTTGTTATTAACTGGCAACACTAATAGTACACATCATTTCATAATTTGCACTTGTTATTAACTGGCAACACTAATAGTACACATCGTTTTATAATTTATATGTGTTATTAACTGGTAACACTAATAGTACACATCATTTGCACTTGTTATTAACTGGCAACACTAATAGTACACATCATTTCATAATTTACACTTGTTATTAACTGGCAACACTAATAGTACACATCATTTCATAATTTGCACTTGTTATTAACTGGCAACACTAATAGTACACATCGTTTTATAATTTATATGTGTTATTAACTGGTAACACTAATAGTACACATCATTTCATAATTTGCACTTGTTATTAACTGGCAACACTAATAGTACACATCATTTCATAATTTGCACTTTTTATTAACTGGCAACACTAATAGTACACATAATTTCATAATTTGCACTTGTTATTAACTGGCAACACTAATAGTACACATCATTTCATAATTTGCACTTTTTATTAACTGGCAACACTAATAGTACACATCATTTCATAATTTGCACTTGTTATCAACTGGCAACACTAATAGTACACATCATTTCATAATTTGCACTTGTTATTAACTGACAACACTAATAATACACATAATTTTATAATTTGCACTTGTTATTAACTGGCAACACTAATAGTACACATCATTTTATAATTTGCACTTGTTATTAACCGACAACACTAATAGCACACATAATTTCATAATTTGCACTTGTTATTAACTGACAACACTAATAATACACATAATTTTATAATTTGCACTTGTTATTAACTGGCAACACTAATAGTACACATCATTTTATAATTTGCACTTGTTATTAACCGGCAACACTAATAGTACACATCATTTTATAATTTGCACTTGTTATTTGGGTTCCCAGTTGATCCGGCCTTATATGTACTGTATGTGTTGTTGTAGTGGCCGGGTGAATACGCTGTGCTTCTTCCCTGGCAGGTGAGCAGCGCGGCCGACTGCTTGGCCTTCATGCAGGGCGGCTGCGAGCTGAAGAAGGTGCGTCCCAACTCCAGGGTCTACTGTCGTTTCTACACGCTGGAGGCCGACCTGAGCTGCTTGCGCTGGGAGCCCTCCAAGAAGGACAGTGAGAAGGCTCGGCTGGACATCGGCAGCATCCGAGAGGTCCGAACCGGGAAGAGCACCGAGACTTTCCTGCATAACGGCCCTCTCTCGGAACACCTGGCTGAGGAGGCGGCCTTCTCCATCATACATGGCGAAGTCTACCAGGTACACTGCAAAAAGTCAGTGTTCAAAAACAAGAAAAAAAAAAAAAAAATGAGGGGTATTTTATTTGAACTAAGCAAAATTATCTGCCAATAGAACAAGAAAATTTGGCTTGTCAAGACTTTCCAAAACAAGTAAAATTAGCTAACCTCAATGAACTCCAAAATACCTTAGAATAAGTATATTCTACGGAGCCCCTAAAGGGACATGGGGGAAAAAAAATTTTTTTATAATTTATTTTTGTATTTTTTGTTTTTTAGACATGTATCTTGTCTTAACTTTTTATAAAGTTAAAAAAAAAATAAAAATCTTTTTTATAATTTATTTATTTATTTTTTAGACAGTTTCTCTTGCGCACAAGATACATGTCTACAAAAAAAATAATAATTATATAATTTTTATTTATTTTTTATTTTAAACTTTATAAAAGTGCGCACAAGATACATGTCTTTAAAAAAAATAAAAAATTATACATACATACATACATTATACACCTCACTACTAACAAGTGCACTTTTCTTGGTAGAAAAAAAATAAAAGAGACCATTTTGCTCAATATGTTAAAAAATATTCTTAAATGAAGTAAACGCTAGTGCCATTATCTTGACATAATGATATGCACTCGGCATTACATTTCTTGAAACCAGCAAACTTATACTAAAAACTAATTTATTGTTCTTAATGGAAAGGCAACAAGGCAACCGCTTGTTACTCTCGGGGTCTCCTAGCCGCTCAGGCAAATCATATTGTCTAAAAATGCATTTTTCCATCGATAACATGACATCATCGCGCCAAGTGCGTGCTCTTTCAGTCAATTAGTGCACATAAATTTTTTTAATTGTAATTTTGAAGAATTTATCTGAATGTGCATGAACTATTTCTGTTCAAAATTGTTTTAAATGTCACATGTTAAATGTTTAAATATTAACTGTCAGTTTATTGTACTGTGCCAACTGTACTACTATATGAGTACGTATTTTCTATTGTTTCATTGAAAATAAAACAGCAAAGTCCATTTGGCTGTCATCTGTTTTAATTATGAGACACAATTGTGTCAAAATCATGATTTTTTTTTTTTTCATGCTTGAAATAAGAAATGATTACTTTAAAAAAGTAGTTTTATACTTGTGAGTGTTGATGACACAGCTTTGCAATAGTTGATATTCTAGTTTCAAGCATGTTTTACTCAATATAGGTCATCAAATCTCAGCAACAAGCTGTAATATCTTACTGAGATCATTTAGGACCAAAACACTTAAAACAAGTAAAACACTCTAACATAAAATCTGCTTAGTGATAATAATTATCTTATCAGACAGAAAATAAGCAAATATCACCCTTATTTGAGGTATTTAATCTTACTTAGATTTCAGTTTTTGCAGTGTAGAAACTCGGGATTGTTTCGGTACTTTATTCTGCTCTAGCCTAACTTTTTTCGTCCTCGCAGTCCCTAGACCTGGTGGCGCTGTCGGCCGACGTGGCTAACATCTGGGTGACGGGCCTCCGCTACCTGCTGGCGCACCCGTCCGTCATCGGCGGGGCCGCGGGGAGCTTGGGCGAAGGAGGAACCATGGAAGGCAGCCTGGGCAGCAAGCTGAGGAGCGAGTGGCTGGCGGCCGAGTTCGCCCAGGTGGACGAGGACGGCTACGGGATTGTGTCGGAGGACGTGGCGGTGGCAACCATCTGTAAACTGTGTCCTGGGATCAAGGAAGCTAAGGTGCGCTTGTTTTGTGTTCTTTGAAATGGCCGTGTTTCCGGACTATAGAGAGCACCGGTATATAAGCCGCAGCAGACTATAAGCCGCACATATATACGTTGTTAAATGAGTTATTTACACAGAAATATTTTGTAACTGTTAATTTACATACCTTAAGTGTTTCCAAACGGTGTCTGTCACACGGCAGTAAAACGGCTCATCAAACAAAACAGAAGTCTTGGTCATGGACCCACGAGCTGCAGAAGCTAGCTCTCTAAACTGTTACGGCTCAGACTCCTGCCACCGCCGCTCATCCATCTGTGCGCTCCAGTGAGAGTACCGCGGGCGCACCTCCGCATGGCTGCAGGAGATCTGCAATCAGCGCACCTGCCTGGGATGAACGAGCTGCCTTCATAAGCCCGCACAACCTGCCATGCCGTGCCGGAGTATAGTCTTCTGTACCTTTCGCTTCCTGTGTTCTCCTGTGATCCCTTGTTGTTCCCCTTGCCTCCCGGACTGCTCTTTTGGATTCTCGACTTCCCGCTTGGACACGTTTCTCTCGGTCGCCCTGGATCATCTGCCTGCCCCACGGACTTCCGTGTTCCTTCGCTCTCGTTCAACATTTACGATAACACTCAACAGCTAATCTACACACATAGTCTTACACCATACACACTCTTGGATTTTTTCACGCTCCATTTCCTTAGTTTGTATAATTATTATTGTTTGTTTATTATATATAGTGACTATATATATAATAAATACTTAGAGCAGGGGTGCTCACACTTTTTCTGCAGGCGAGCTACTTTTCAATTGATCAAGTCGTGGGGATCTACCTCATTCATATATATAATTTATATTTACTTATTTATGAAATATATGTTTTTGTTAACAAGGTAAAGGTGTTTAAAGATAATACAAGCATGTTTAACACATATAGTTAATATTGTTAACAACTTAAAGGTGGTTAAAGATAATACAAGCATGTTCAACACATATAGTTAATGTTGTTAACAAGTTAAAGGTGTTTAATGATAATACAAGCATGTTTAACACATATAGTTAATATTGTTAATAAGTTAAAAGTGTTTAAAGATAATACAAGCATGTTTAACACATATAGATTCCTTTCTTTCATGAAGACAAGAATATAAGTTGGTGTATTACCTGATTCTCATGACTTGCATTGATTGGAATCAGACAGTGGTGCTGATAACGTCCACATTTTCGAATGGAGGAGAAAAAAAGTCCTCTTTTCTGTCCAATACCACATGAAAGTGGTTGGTTTTTGGCATCTTATTTATCCAGCTTCCGTACTCCTTTTTATACACTTTACAAGAAATACATTGTCGGCAAACTCCGTAGCTTGCTAGCTTGTGCACGCCAGCTTTCTGAGACTCTTATTTTGTTAGCGCAGGCAGGATGAAGAAGCGCTTTTATTGTGCAACTGTGCAGTCGGTCTTTGGAGTTTTGACGACAGGTACGGCGCCAGAGTCTGTTGAAATAAAGTGTTTCTCGCCTTCCTGTCGGTAATTTTAATGAGCTGGCAGCAGCCAGCGTCATCTCAGAAGACCCTCGGGTGCCGTGAATGTCAATCAAGTGACGAAAGTGACGTCATAGTGAAGATTTATGATCGCTCATTTTTAGGACTATTTTTTTTAATGCCTGGCTGGTGATCGACTGACACACCCTCCGCGATCGACCGGTAGCTCGCGATCGACGTAATGAGCACCCCTGTCTTACACCATACACACTCTTGGATTTTGTCATGCTCCATTTCCTTAGTTTGATTGTTTGTTTATTATATATAGTAACTATATATAATAAATACTTAGAGCTATACCATCCCCTCGTGTCTGTTGCCGTCACCTCCCCTCAGCAAACATAACATAAACAGTAGGAGTGTGAGAAAAATCGATTCCAATTGGAATCGTGATTCTGACGTTGTGCGATTCAGAATCGATTCTCACTTTTAAAAAATATATAATTTTTTTCTTTTTATTTTTTTTTTTTTTTTAAATTAATCAATCCAACAAAACAATACACAGCAATACCATAACAATGCAATCCAATTCCAAAACCAAACCCGACCCAGCAACACTCAGAACTGCAATAAACAGAGCAATTGAGAGGAGACACAAACACGACACAGAACAAACCAAAAGTAGTGAAACAAAAATGAATATTATCAACAACAGTATCAATATTAGTTACAATTTCAATATAGCAGTGATTAAAAATCCCTCATTGACATTATCATTAGACATTTATAAAAAATTTAAAAAAAGAACAATAGTGTCACAGTGGCTTACACGTGCATCGCATCTCATAAGCTTGACAACACACTGTGTCCAATATTTTCACAAAGATAAAATAAGTCATATTTTTGGTTCATTTAATAGTGAAAACAAATTGACATTATTGCAATCAGTTGATAAAACATTGTCCTTTACAATTATAAAAGCTTTTTACAAAAATCTACAACTCTGCTTGCATTTCAGCAGACTGGGGTAGATCCTGCTGAAATCCTATGTATTGAATGAATAGAGAATCCTTTTGAATCTTGGCAAAAATCTTAGCCACACGATTATCAAATGTAATAGGAAAATGAATTCATACTGACCAAACTGGCTTCATGGAAGGTCGACAATCTTCAGACAATACAAGGAAATTGTTTAATGTTATTTACTATGCTAGAAGTCTCCCTTATCCCACAGCAGTATGTACTGTTGATGCGGAGAAGGCATTCCACCGCATAAACTGCTCATTTATGTTTTGCACATTACGTAAATTTGGATTTGGAGATAATTTTGTACAATGGATTAAGATGCTTTATACAAGGCCCATGGCATCAGTCAAAACCAATAATCATATTTCAGAACCTTTTTTGTTAAAAAGAGGAGTAAAACAGGGATGTCCTGCATCTGGATTATTATTTAATTTGGTTATTGAACCCTTAGCTGCAAAAATAAGAAGTGAAAATAATATTCATGGTATAAAAATTGTCTCTCAGTATAATAAGCTATCAATGTATTGTACCTGTCACATGTTAAAGGGGAACATTATCACCAGACCTATGTAAGCGTCAATATATACCTTGATGTTGCAGAAAAAAGACCATATATTTTTTTAACCGATTTCCGAACTCTAAATGGGTGAATTTTGGCGAATTAAACGCCTTTCTATTATTCGCTCTCGGAGCGATGACGTCACAACGTGACGTCACATCGGGAAGCAATCCGCCATTTTCTCAAACACCGAGTCAAATCAGCTCTGTTATTTTCCGTTTTTTTGACTGTTTTCCGTACCTTGGAGACATCATGCCTCGTCGGTGTGTTGTCGGAGGGTGT
>NC_084560.2:38717920-38747920 GCF_033978685.3 Nerophis lumbriciformis
TGAAATAAGCAGGGGCGTCCATGATAACGTTGCTTGGATGGCACCATATGTTGCTCCAAAACCTGTATGTACCTTTCAGCATTAATGGTGCCTTCACAGATGTGTAAGTTACCCATGTCTTGGGCACTAATACACCCCCATACCATCACACATGCTGGCTTTTCAACTTTGCGCCTATAACAATCTGGATGGTTCTATTCCTCTTTGGTCCGGAGGACACGACGTCCACAGTTTCCAAAAACAATTTTGGATGTGAACTCGTCAGACCACAGAACACTTTTCCACTTTGTATCAGTCCATCTTAGATGAGCTCGGGCCCAGCGAAGGTGGCGGCGTTTCTGGGTGTTGTTGATAAATGGCTTTCGCTTTGCATAGTAGAGTTTTAACTTGCACTTACAGATGTAGCGACCAACTGCAGTTACTGACAGTGGATATCTGAAGTGTTCCTGAGCCCATGTGGTGATATCATTTACACACTGATGGCGCTTTTTGATGCAGTACGCCTGAGGGATCAAAGGTCCGTAATATCATTGCTTACGTGCAGTGATTTCTCCAGATTCTCTGAAACTTTTGATGATATTACAGACCGTAGATGGTGAAATCCCTAAATTCCTTGCAATAGCTAGTTGAGGAATGTTGTTCTTAAACTGTTGGACAATTTGCTCACGCATTTGTTGACAAAGTGGTGACCCTCGCCCCATCCTTGTTTGTGAATGACTGAGCATTTCATGGAATCTACTTTTATACCCAACCATGGCACCCACCTGTTCCCAATTATCCTGTTCACCTGTGGGATGTTCCAAATAAGTGTTTGATGAGCATTCCTCAACTTTCTGTCTTTTTGCCACTCGTGCCAGCTTTTTTGAAACATGTTGCAGGCATCAAATTCCAAATGAGCTAATATTTGCTAAAAATAACAACGTTTACCAGTTTGAACATTAAGTATCTTGTCTTTGCAGTCTATTCAATTGAATATAAGTTGAAAAGGATTTGCAAATCATTGTATTCTGTTTTTATTTATCATTGGTTTTGGGTTTTGTATATACATAATATACCATAAATATGAGCGATAGAGCGCACCGTTATTTACCAAATTTTACCCAAATTTACCCACCAAATTTTAGAAGAAGCAAATATTTTTACATATGTTAGCTAGTGTGTTGACGCGACCCCGAAAGGGAAAAGCGGTAGAAAATGGATGGATGGATGAATAGAGATGTCCGATTATATCGGACTGCCTATATTATTGGCCGATAAATGCTTTAAAATGTAATATCGGAAATTATCGGTATCGGTTTCAAAATTATCGGTATCGGTTTCAAAAAGTAAAATGTATGACTTTTTAAAACGCCGCTGTGTACACGGACGTAGGGAGAAGTACAGAGCGCCAATAAACCTTAAAGGCACTGCCTTTGCGTGCCGGCCCAGTCACACACTATATGCGGCTTTAACACACACAAGTGAATGCATACTTGGTCAACAGCCATACAGGTCACAACTTTAACACTGTTACAAATATGCGCCACACTGTGAACCCACACCAAACAAGAATGACAAACACATTTCGGGAGAACATCCGCACCGTAACACAACATAAACACACCAGAACAAATACCGTACCCAGAACCCCTTGCAGCACTAACTCTTCCGGGACGCTACAATATACACCCCCCGCTACCCCTTACCCCACCCCCACCTCAACCCCGCCCACCTCAACCTCCTCATGCTCTCTCAGGGAGAGCATGTCCCAAATTCCAAGCTGCTGTTTTGAGGCATGTTAAAAAAAATAATGCACTTTGTGACTTCAATAATAAATATGGCAGTGCCATGTTGGCATTTTTTTTCCATAACTTGAGTTGATTTATTTTGGAAAACCTTGTTACATTGTTTAATGCATACAGCGGGGCATCACAACAAAATTAGGCATAATAATGTGTTAATTCCACCACTGTATATATCGGTATCGGTTGATATCGGTATCGGTAATTAAGAGTTGGACAATATCGGAATATCGGCAAAAAATCCCTTATCGGACATCTCTAGTGAGGAAGAATCTTTTTGAATAGAAACGCTTTACTTCTGGTTTTAAGCAGAAACAGGACGTACATTTTCAACCGGCATCCCCTGCAGTGAATGAACTCGTCCAAAAGATGGCGCCATAGCACATAACTATAAAACACATTTTCACTGCCTCTGCCGACATATGTGAAAACTATTTGTTTTAGGGATGTCCGATAATGACTTTTTGCCGATATCCGATATTCCGATATTGTCCAACTCTTAATTACAGATACCGATATCAACCGATACCGATATCAACCAATACCGATATATACAGTCGTGGAATTTTAACACATTATTTTGCCTAATTTGGACAACCAGGTATGGTGAAGATAAGGTCTTTTTTTTTAAATTTATAAAATAAAATAAAATAAATACATTCAAAACATTTTCTTGAATAAAAAAGAAAGTAAAATAATATAAAAACAGTTACATAGAAAGTAGTAATTAATGAAAATGAGTAAAATTAAGTGTTAAAGGTTAGTACTATTAGTGGACCAGCAGCACGCACAATCATGTGTGCTTACGGACTGTATCCCTTGCAGACTGTATTGATATATATTGATATATACAGGTAAAAGCCAGTAAATTAGAATATTTTGAAAAACTTGATTTATTTCAGTAATTGCATTCAAAAGGTGTAACTTGTACATTATATTTATTCATTGCACACAGACTGATGCATTCAAATGTTTATTTCATTTAATTTTGATGATTTGAAGTGGCAACAAATGAAAATCCAAAATTCCGTGTGTCACAAAATTAGAATATTACTTAAGGCTAATACAAAAAAGGGATTTTTAGAAATGTTGGCCAACTGAAAAGTATGAAAATGAAAAATATGAGCATGTACAATACTCAATACTTGGTTGGAGCTCCTTTTGCCTCAATTACTGCGTTAATGCGGCGTGGCATGGAGTCGATGAGTTTCTGGCACTGCTCAGGTGTTATGAGAGCCCAGGTTGCTCTGATAGTGGCCTTCAACTCTTCTGCGTTTTTGGGTCTGGCATTCTGCATCTTCCTTTTCACAATACCCCACATATTTTCTATGGGGCTAAGGTCAGGGGAGTTGGCGGGCCAATTTTGAACAGATATACCATGGTCCGTAAACCAGGCACGGGTAGATTTTGCGCTGTGTGCAGGCGCCAAGTCCTGTTGGAACTTGAAATCTCCATCTCCATAGAGCAGGTCAGCAGCAGGAAGCATGAAGTGCTCTAAAACTTGCTGGTAGACGGCTGCGTTGACCCTGGATCTCAGGAAACAGAGTGGACCGACACCAGCAGATGACATGGCACCCCAAACCATCACTGATGGTGGAAACTTTACACTAGACTTCAGGCAACTTGGATCCTGTGCCTCTCCTGTCTTCCTCCAGACTCTGGGACCTCGATTTCCAAAGGAAATGCAAAATTTGCATGGTTGGGTGATGGTGCCATGTCATCTGCTGGTGTCGGTCCACTCTGTTTCCTGAGATCCAGGGTCAACGCAGCCGTCTACCAGCAAGTTTTAGAGCACTTCATGCTTCCTGCTGCTGACCTGCTCTATGGAGATGGAGATTTCAAGTTCCAACAGGACTTGGCGCCTGCACACAGCGCAAAATCTACCCGTGCCTGGTTTACGGACCATGGTATTTCTGTTCTAAATTGGCCCGCCAACTCCCCTGACCTTAGCCCCATAGAAAATCTGTGGGGTATTGTGAAAAGGAAGATGCAGAATGCCAGACCCAAAAACGCAGAAGAGTTGAAGGCCACTATCAGAGCAACCTGGGCTCTCATAACACCTGAGCAGTGCCAGAAACTCATCGACTCCATGCCACGCCGCATTAACGCAGTAATTGAGGCAAAAGGAGCTCCAACCAAGTATTGAGTATTGTACATGCTCATATTTTTCATTTTCATACTTTTCAGTTGGCCAACATTTCTAAAAATCCCTTTTTTGTATTAGCCTTAAGTAATATTCTAATTTTGTGACACACGGAATTTTGGATTTTCATTTGTTGCCACTTCAAATCATCAAAATTAAATGAAATAAACATTTGAATGCATCAGTCTGTGTGCAATGAATAAATATAATGTACAAGTTACACCTTTTGAATGCAATTACTGAAATAAATCAAGTTTTTCAAAATATTCTAATTTACTGGCTTTTACCTGTAATGTAGGAACCAGAATATTGATAACAGAAAGAAACAACCCTTTTGTGTGAATGAGTGTAAATGGGGGAGGGAGGTTTTTTGGGTTGGTGCACTAATTGTAAGTGTATCTTGTGTTTTTTATGTTGATTTAATAAAAAAACAAAAAACAAAACAAAAAAAACACGATACCGATAATAAAAAAACGATACAGATAATTTCCGATATTACATTTTAAAGCATTTATCGGTCGATAATATCGGCAGGCCGATATTATCGGACATCTCTAATTTGTTTAATACAAAACATTAGGGCTGTTAGCGAATAAAAATCCATAAATTAGCTGCACTGATTTATAAGACGCAGGATTCAAAGCGTAGCAAAGAGTAGCCACTTGTCGTCCGGAAAATACGGTTTAAATATATTTTTTAATTAATGCCACAATATTTGAAGTATCATGAGTGTTCAGAGCCCACACGGTGGTCTGGCGAGAATCTCTTTGTGAAGTTTCCCTGCGTACATTTTAATCTGCTACTGGTTCTTTCCCTACAGTACCTCCTACCGGTCCTACCTCCTGGATGATCAGGTCCATGGCAGGGCGGACCTTGGCGGTCTGATCAAAGCCCTGCAGTCTGGTTGCCGCTGCCTGGAGCTTGGAGTCACCGACGGCCCGGAAGGAGAGCCTCTCCTCGGGGTGGACTACGGTCCTGACATCTCCTGTCACCACCATCACCATCATCAGCAGCACCATCACCACGTGCCAGTCACCATCCGCTCCGCTCTGGAGGTGGTCAACAAGTACGCCTTCCTGACCTCGCAGTATCCTCTCCTGGTCTACTTGTGTCAGCGCTGCACGCCCGGCCAGCAGCGCACCATGGCGCAACATATGAAGAAGGTGCTGGGTTCCAGACTCTACACTCCGGAGTCTTTACCCGTCAGCCTGGGAGGACGAGCCACGACCCTTCCGTCCCCCGAGCAGCTGAAAGGACGCATCCTCATCGTGGGCAAGAAGCTTCCTCCAGAGCACGAAGGCTCAGATGGGGAGGTGTCTGAGGAGGAAGAGGAGGTAGGAGGCGGAGGACCTCTGGCTGGACGTAGAATGACCATCCCGGGTGAGGAGGATCTGGGCGTGGTCTTGGTGGTCCCGCCTCCCTCTCAACCCAGGAAGCTTCGCCTTCACAAAGACCTCTCCGACCTGGTGGCCATCGCCCGCACGGGCAGCCGCCACTTTTACGCCCAGAGAGCCGCTCACAAGCAGCGCTCGCCGCCCGGCAGTCCCAGCTCTCCTAGCACCCCCTCGGCCGCGGAGAACCCCTACTGGACGCTCTGCTCCCTCGGCGAGGGCGAGGGCGGGCGCCTCACCACCGAGAGCCCGGAGGACCTGGTTATGTTCACCAAGCGCACTCTGACCAGGGTGCGGCCCAGCTCGGTGCGCCTGGACTCCAGTAACCCCAACCCGCAAGGGTACTGGAAAGGAGGGGTGCAGCTTGTGGCCTTAAACCAACAGACCCCCGGCGCCATGCTGGACCTTCACAAAGGACGCTTCTCTCAGAACGGAGGGTGCGGGTACGTTCTAAGACCCGCCGTCATGAGGGACGAGGTGTCGTACTTCAGCGCTCATACGCAAGGATGCGTGCCCGGGGTGCCGCCTCAGACTCTCCGCGTTAAGGTCTTCTTTTCTTCAACTTTCAACATATTCCATAAACCCTCCGCCTAAATCCCTCTTCTGTTCTTCTCCAGGTCATTAGTGCCCACAACCTACCCAAACCTCAGGGATCGGGCGCCAAGGGGGAGGTCATTGACCCCTATGTGGTCCTGGAGCTGCACGGCGTTCCTGCCGACTGTGCAGAACAACGCACGCGCACGGCACTGCAGAACCAGGACGACCCCCTCTTTGACGAGACCTTCGAGTTTGAAGTAAGGCATCTTTTTGTTTTTTTTCCCCCAAAATTTTTACAAGGCTCATTAAACGCCAGAATATTTTATGATTTTTTTTTTTATATCACTTCAATCTGGCACCGTAAGTCTGAACAAATCATAGAAAAATGTTCTTAGGAATATAATTAGTTAGACATACCTTAATACAGTGTTTTTCAACCTTTTTTGAGCCAAGGCACATTTTTTGCGTTGAAAAAATCCGCAGGCACACCACCAGCAGAAATCATAAAAAATGAAACTCAGTTGACAGTAAAAAGTCGTTGTCGCAATTGTTGGATATGACTTTAAACCATAACCAAGCATGCATCAATATAGCTCTTGTCTCAAAGTAGGTGTACTGTCACCACCTGTCACATCACGCCGTGACTTATTTGGACTTTTTTGCTGTATTCCTGTGTGTAGTGTTTTAGTTCTTGTCTTGCGCTCCTATTTTGGTGGCTTTTTCTCTTTTTTTGGTATTTCCCTGTAGCAGTTTCATGTCTTCCTTTGAGCGCTATTTCCCGCATCTGCTTTGTTTTAGCGATCAAGAATATTTCAGTTGTTTTTATCCTTCTTTGTGGGGACATTGTTGATTGTCATGTTATGTTCGGATGTACATTGTGGACGCCGTCTTTGCTCCACAGTAAGTCTTTGCTGTCGTCCAGCATTCTGTTTTTGTTTACTTTGTAGCCAGTTTCGTTCTGCATAGCCTTCCCTAAGTTTCACTGCCTTTTCTTAGGAGCACTCACCTTTTGTTTATTTTTGGTTTAAGCATGAGACACCTTTTTACCTGCACGCTGCCTCCCGCTGTTTCCGACATCTGCAAATCAATTAGCTCCCTGCTGCCACCTACTGATATGGAAGAGTATTACACGGTTACTCTGCCGAGCTCTAGACAGCACCGACACTCAACAACAACACATCATTTGCAGACTATATTACTGGTTTGCAAAAAATATTTTTAACCCAAATAGGTGAAATTAGATAATCTCCCACGGCACACCAGACTGTATCTCACGGCACACTAGTGTGCCGCGGCACAGTGTTTGAAAAACACTGCCTTAATATTCACAACCTTGTTCGAGTTACTAAGTATTAGGGCTGGGCGATATGGATGAAAAAGTATATCTCGATATATTTTTACTGAAACTCGATATTCGATATATATCTCGATATATTTTCCGGTGAAAGTGTACACTGCAAAAAGTCAGTGTTCAAAAACAAGAAAAAAAAAATACAAAAATGAAGGGTGTTTTATTTGAACTAAGCAAAATTATCTGCCAATAGAACAAGAAAATTTGGCTTGTCAAGACTTTCCAAAACAAGTCAAATTAGCTAACCTCAATGAACCCCAAAATACCTTA
Organism: Nerophis lumbriciformis; assembly: GCF_033978685.3. Taxonomy (NCBI): domain Eukaryota; kingdom Metazoa; phylum Chordata; class Actinopteri; order Syngnathiformes; family Syngnathidae; genus Nerophis; species Nerophis lumbriciformis. Next base: position 38,725,394 of record NC_084560.2, read on the forward strand.
AAATAAGTATATTCTCACTAATAACAAGTGCACTTTTCTTGGTAGAAAAACAAAAGAGACCTTTTTTGCTCAATATGTTGAAAAATATTCTTAAATGAAGTAAATGCTAGTGCCATTATCTTGACATAATGATATGCGCTCGGCATTACATTTCTTGAAACCAGCAAACTTATACTAAAAACTAATTTATTGTTCTTAATGGAAAGGCAACAAGGCAACCGCTTGTTACTCTCGGGGTCTCCTAGCCGCTCAGGCAAATCATATTGTCTAAAAATGCATTTTTCCATCGATAACATGACATCATCGCGCCAAGTGCGTGCTCTTTCAGTCAATTAGTGCACATATATACAGCCTGGCCCCCGGGCAAAACATTTTTAATTGTAATTTTAAGGAATTCATCTGAATGTGCATGAACTATTTCTGTTCAAAATTGTTAGAAATGTCACATGTTAAATGTTTAAATATTAACTGTTAGTTTACTGTACTGTGCCAACTGTACTACTATATGAGTACGTATTTTCTATTGTTTCATTGGAAATAAAACAGCAAAGTCCATTTGGCTGTCATCTATTTTAATTATGAGACACAATTGTGTCAAAATCATGATTTTTTTTTCATGCTTGAAATAAGAAATGATTACTTTAAAAAAGCAGTTTTATACTTGTGAGTGTTGATGACACAGCTTTGCAACAGTTGATATTCTAGTTTCAAGCATGTTTTACTCAATATAGGTCATCAAATCTCAGCAACAAGCTGTAATATCTTACTGAGATCATTTAGGAGCAAAACCCTTAAAACAAGTAAAACACTCTAACATAAAATCTGCTTAGTGAGAAGAATTTTCTTATTAAACAGAAAATAAGCAAATATCACCCTTATTTGAGATATTTAATCTTACTTAGATTTCAGTTTTTGCAGTGTACATATAAAGATATTCATTTTTGAGTGAGATTCACTGAAATTGAAGTGAATGACAACTGTACTGTAAACCAGGGGTCCCCAAACTTTTTTTACACCAGGGACCGGTTTAATGTATGCATTATTTTCACGGACCAAAAAACTTTGCATGAAAAATCAACTCACTATAACGCTGAAATAATGGGAGCCCTGGGTGTGTTTCTTTGCAAAAAGATGGTCGCCGGCACGTTGATGGCATATACTATATACCAGTGTTTCTTAACCATAGGGCCAGGGCCCAGTGTTGGGCCGCGAGCGCCCCCTAGAATGTAATATAAAAAATGTGATCCATTACCTCCCTGCTTGGCACTCGGCTTCAAGGGTTGGAATTGGGGGCAAATCACAAAAAATGATTCCCGTGCGCGGCCACCGCTGCTGCTCACTGCTCCCCTCACCTCCCAGGGGGTGATCATGGGTGATGGGTCAAATGCAGAGAATAATTTCGCCACATATAGTGTGTGTGTGACAGTCATTGGTACTTTAACTTTAATATATGTCCGCATAGGCCACAGCGGTACTTTGTTGTAATACACTTTTCTACCACCTGTGGCAGTAATGACAATGTAAAACAACCAGAGTGAAATTCACAGAGAAATTTCTTCAGCGCAAAAATTATGACTAAAGTGGTATTTTCTGTTGCACTTTAATTTTATTGACAGTTTAGTTAAAAACATATTTATTATTAATTTAGTTTCTTTATTTTAGCAGAACATAATGCATATTGTATGTACAATTATTGTGTCTAATCAGTCTGACCTAAGCCTAAGGTTTATTTGTTAAACTAATAATTACATCTTTGTGATTAACACATGCTTTTATATAATTTTACTGTAAGTAGGTCAGATATTTTATTTTATTTAATATGATCAAAATCAAGAGTAAGATTACTAATTCAGTGTTAATATTGGAGTGGGCCCTGGGTCCCTCTGTAGTGTAGGTCCTGAGGTCAAACAGGTAAAGAACCCCTGCTATATACAAGGACCCTGCAGATGAAAATTAGCCTTTGGCTACAACCTGACACATTAAAATTGTATACTATAACAAATGGCAACTTCCTGTCAGGAGTTGTAATATACATCTATAAACAAGCTTATTGGTGTGTTTAGTGGGACAGACAAAAGTTAAGTTGGAGAAAATGTGTTAGTTTATAAATCAATTTGTCACGACGTGGTTTTCGCTTACTGCGGGGTCGTTCTCCCAGGAAGGCAAACGGACGACTCCGGACAGGACTTGCAGGTAGGAACATGATTTAATTTTAAGAAACACTCAACGAGGTACAAAACAGAAAACAACCCGAAGGCAAGCGTGCCTATCGCACGCGAAAGCTAAGGCAAAAACTTAGGACATGAAACTATAGACATGAACCTCACGAAACTGTGGCATGAAACAAACACGAAACTGTGGCATGAAACAACTAGCATTAACTATGGCATAGAACAAACACGAAACTGTGGCATGAAACCAATAGCATTAACTATGGCCATACTTGCCAACCTTGAGACCTCCGATTTCGGGAGGTGGGAGGTGGGGTCGGGGGTAGGGCAGGGCGTGGTTGAGGGCGTGGTTAAGAGGGGAGGAGTATATTGACAGCTAGAATTCACCAAGTCAAGTATTTCATACATACATATATATATATATATATATATATATATATATATATATATATATATATATATATATATGTATATACATATATATATATATATATATATATCTACATCCTGAAAATATGCAAACAAAACTGTGTTTAGATAATTGATACTTCAAACTTGCATAAATAAATATTAAGGAATATAACATAACTTGGCTTCCATAAAATGCTAAAGTTGTTGATAAAAAAGCAATTATTTTAATAATTAAATATGGTCATTTTAAATGAATTATTATGATAATTTAAAATTAATTATTTCAAATATGTTTATTATAATGTATAATTCTAATGCCTGGATGTAATAAGAAGTCAGAAAAAATACAAATAAAAATACAATTAATTTTGATGTTTTTAGCAAAATATAGTAAAAATGTATTTAGTTGTTGTTTTTTTTAAATTAATAAATATATTTATTTGTAGGTAAGATAAACATAATAATACAATATATCTCTAGTCTGGATGATTTATTTCTTGTCACCCAGTTGTCCTCCCGTCGTGAAAAAAGGCTGTCCTCACTCAGGTCTGCATGGAGCTGGAGGGGGCGTGGCCTCCAGCTCCGGCTGAAAATCGGGAGATTTTCCGGAGAATATTTGTCCCGGGAGGTTTTCGGGAGAGGCGCTGAATTTCGGGAGTCTCCCGGAAAATTCGGGAGGGTTGGCAAGTATGACTATGGCATAGAACAAACACAAAACTGTGGCATGAAACCAATAGCATTAACTATGGCATAGAACAAACACGAAACTGTGGCATGAAACCAATAATGACGCGAGGACGACTGACTGGCAAAGGCAGGCTTAAATAGTCCTCTGATTAGAAGCAGGTGCGCGTCCCGAACACCAGAGGCAGGTGAAAATCATAAGTAGCCATGGTAACTAAAACAAACTCAGGTGTCAAACAGGAACTAAAAGAGTCCAAAACTAACAGAACATAACAAAAACATGATCCGGACCACGGATCATGACACAATTAATGTTTCTGTTCGGCCCGGTAGCAAATGCGTCACGGACCTATACCGGTCCCCGGACCCGGTGGTTGGGGACCACTGCTGTAAACAGTCAGTGGCACTTTTTAAACCAGTTAGTCAGGATGGGTATTAACAGCACAGAAAATAAACTGTTTAAGTAGCACAGAATTACATAACATTAATACAATAGAAAAATATTCTTTCTACGTAAAATAAATAATACAAAATGTATCAAACTCAGATTAAAAATACATTTGCGGGCAGCCACTTTTTAATTCCCAGTCGATGATGTAATGGACTGTCAAACTTGTACGGTTCTGGTCAGCGCCAAGCAAGTGACTTGACTTAATTGTGCGGCTTTGATCTTCCTCACTTCAGCATACATTTTTGGCAGAATTTCTCGTGTGAAATATACCCGGCTTGGCAACTCCAGAGCCGTTTTGATGTGGGCTTCCATGGTAAACAACTCAAATGAATGTTTTATCCAGACGCATACATTTGTCCAAATGGGGCCAAGTAGACGCATTGTGGGTTTCATGGTCGTCGTCTACATCGCTAAAAGACAAATCTAAAGAAGAGAATCCCTCTGCCATCTTCCACAAGTTTTTTTTAATATATAAATCACCCACTTGAATATTCCATATTTATTTTCTACGACTCTCTCGTCGTCATTTGGGATGTCTGTTGTGATTTCTCTTCCTGGTTCCATAACTCGCCCTATATTGCCTCTGATTGGCCTGTCCCTAATGTCTTGCTCTAATCTTAACCAATCGTGACTCATCATAGTAAACAACCAACCAATCATGGATGTTCTTATACGTGCAAGCACGTCTTGGAAGGAGGAAGGGGAGGGGCTTAGTAGCGAGTGGGAAGCGGGGGAGAACAAGGAACACAACAAATAAGCGGTGGTTGGTCATTTTAACGTGAAATCAAACTCACCCAGTCCTACTAAGTATTACTTCTTATTATAGCAGGTTAAATAAAACAGACATTGCAGCCTGATTATGTGTTATATTTGATCACATTCAAATAGTACTTTGAATTTAGGATAATATTAAGCAATATTATCTTTGGCTATCTTCAGGTGCGATAGCCAATCAGATCACAAGTTTGTTGACAGTAGACCTCCTATATGAGGGGCCGTTAGGGACATTATTCAGAATGACCTCTTACATACACTCCTGACATGCTCTCACATAGACGACTGAAAAATATTCTCTCATTCACACTACTGACATCCTCTCATACACACTACTGAAATCCTCTCATGCACACTACTGACATCCTCTCATGCACACTACTGAAATCCTTTCATGCACGCTACTGAAATCCCCTCATACACACTACTGACATCCTCTCATGCACACTACTGAAATGCTCTCATACACACTACTGACATCCTCTCATACGCACTACTTTAATCTTCTCACACACTACTGACATCCTTTCATACACAATACTGAAATCCTTTCATACACACTACTCAGATGTTTTTCTCTCATACACACTACTGACATCTAATAGACACTACTGACATCCTCTCTTACACACTACTGAAATCCTCTCATTCACACACTACTGAAATCCTTTCATGCAGACTACTGAACTCTTCTCATACACACTACTGACATCCTCTCATGCACACTACTGAAATCATTTCATACACAGTACTGACATCCTCTCATACACTGTACTGAAATGCTCTCATACACACTACTGACATCCTCTCATACGCACTACTTAATTCTTCTCATACACTACTGACATCCTTTCATACGCACTACTGAACTCCTTTCATACACACTACTGAGATGTTTTTCTCTCATACACACTACTGACATCTAATAGACACTACTGACATCCTCTCATACACACTACGGAAATCATCTCATACACACTACTTAAATCTTCTCATACACACTACTAACATGTTTTTCTCTCATACACACTACTGACATCTTCTCATACACACTGATATCATCTCATACACACTACTGAAATATTTTTCTCTCATACACAGTATTGAAATCCTCTCATACACACTATTGCATGTTTTTCTCTCATATACACTACTGAAATCCTCTCACACACACTACTGAAACTCTTTCATACACACAACTGAAATGTTTTTCTCTCATGCACACTACTGAAATCCTTTCATACACACTACTGAAATACTCTCATACACACTACTGAAATCCTTTTATACACACTACTGAAATGTTTTTCTCCCACGCACACTCCTGAAATCCTTTCATACACACTACTGAAATGCTCTCATACACACTACTGAAATGCTGTCATACACCCCCGAGCTAGCTAACCTGTCCCAGCCGGTGAAATGGTTTGTCCGACACATCCAGTCAACCGACGATGAGCTTTATCCTGGCTTCCGGCTTCCGATGGGTGCTGCAAATTTAGAGTTTAAATATTTTATTTTAAATTTTTTCACGTTTAATATGCCTTCCGAAGGGGTCCAGCTGGGATAGGCTCCAGCCGCTAATCCGAGAATGACAAGCGGAAGAAAATGGATGGATGGAATATGTTTTTACAATTATTTAAATTTTGACAGTACCACGTAGAGATATGTTTTTAATTGCTGATGCGTGTTTATTGATTTTTTCATGTGCTGGAAAATAGCCCGTTTTGTACACGATTGAGGCGATTCAATACCCAGGAGTGCGCAAGTGTGTTTCTGTATAGCTTTTCTCCAGCCGTGGTCATGTGGGGACCTGAATGATGGTACTATGAGAGGTATTTATTAAAGTCATACTAAGTAGGACATCGTTGAAGGTCGAGGTACTAAATGCACGGCCCGCCACTGGATTCTCGTAATACATCATTTGGTATATAAATGACTATAAAACCTTTTCACAACAGGTTACAGATTACAAATGCTCCTCTTAATCAACAAAATCAACAGTATCAATAATAATAATAATAATAATAATGTAAATGGTTTAATGTCCCTAACCTAAAAAATAATTCTTAAAAAAGAAAGGATATATATATATATATATATATATATATATATATATATATATATATATATATATATATATATATATATACATACACAGAATAATAATATATTTTATTTAAAAAAAACATTTAATACAACTTGGTCAAAAGATTTTAGGATATGTATAAGTACTTTTTGAGGACTTTCACACCGTGATAATTATATAAACATACTTTTGTTTTTTTCAACTGATTCTCGAAAATTAAGAATCACAGTTATTGTGACCAAAATGATCACGGTGTGAAAGTGCTCAAAAAGTATTTATACATAGTAAAATCTTTTGACCAATTTGTATTTAAAAACACATTTTTAAAATTAAAATAAATAAACACACAATATACTTTATGATGCTGGCAGAAGGAACATTAAATACTATTCTCGTTTCATAAGGGCTATATAATTTTTTTTAAATATGTTAATATTCTTCCATTTTAATTTGTAAACGTTTTCAAATGTGTTTTTGTTTTTTTTAATTTAAATTGAGTGTTCAAATTTGCTTCACTTCCGGTTAATGTGACGTCACGCGACTTCACTTCCTGTAGAAGTCTGCAGCATGGAATGTTAAAAAAGGTTGGATCAAGTGAAATGAGTCAAGCGGAACAATGGTAGGTCAGAAAAATAACTGACCACGTGTATTTATCATTGACCACCTGGAATGGACATATGCTGTCTTTAAGTTAAAGTGGAGTGGTCATTGTTTTTGTGACGCCAAGTGGCCACGATCATTTATCAAGTTAAATGCATGACGCAGTAACCCGAGTGATGCGGACACGTTACTTGCTGGATACTTTCTAATACACATTGACAAATGTGCTGTTTTAGACGGCAATATTGTTCAATGAAGGACACTTATTACATAGTATGTCTGGCTTGTATGCGATTGTGTGCTTAGCTGTTGTGTAGCTGCTAGCTCCTAGTAGCCTATAGTTCACCATGTTTACCTTTTGTAAATGGATAAAATATAAGAAGAGGCTTACACATATATTTGAAGACAAATGATGGTGTTGTCGTTAGTTATTTACAAACCCCGTTTCCATATGAGTTGGGAAATTGTGTTAGATGTAAATATAAATGGAATGCAATGATTTGCAAATCCTTTTCAACCCATATTCAATTGAATGCACTACAAAGACAAGATATTTGGTGTTCAAACTCATAAACTTTATTTTTTTTTGCAAATAATAATTAACTTAGAATTTCATGGCTGCAACACGTGCCAAAGTAGTTGGGAAAGGGCATGTTCACCACTGTGTTACATGGCCTTTCCTTTTAACAACACTCTGTAAACGTTTGGGAACTGAGGAGACACATTTTTTAATCTTCTCAGGTGGAATTCTTTCCCATTCTTGCTTGATGTACAGCTTAAGTTGTTCAACAGTCCGGGGGTCTCCGTTGTGGTATTTTAGGCTTCATAATGCGCCACACATTTTCAATGGGAGACAGGTCTGGACTACAGGCAGGCCAGTCTAGTACCCGCACTCTTTTACTATGAAGCCACATTGATGTAACACGTGGCTTGGCATTGTCTTGCTGAAATAAGCAGGGGCGTCCATGGTAACGTTGCTTGGATGGCAACATATGTTGTTCCAAAACCTGTATGTACCTTTCAGCATTAGTGGCGCCTTCACAGATGTGTAAGTTACCCATGTCTTGGGCACTAATACATCCCCATACCATCACAGACGCTGTCTTTTCAACTTTGCGCCTAGAACAATCCGGATGGTTCTTTTCCTCTTTGGTCCGGAGGACACGACGTCCACAGTTTCCAAACACAATTTGAAATGTGGACTCGTCAGACCACAGAACACTTTTCCACTTTGTATCAGTCCATCTTAGATGAGTTCAGGCCCAGCGAAGCCGACGGCGTTTCTGGGTGTTGTTGATAAACGGTTTTCGCCTTGCATAGGAGAGTTTTAACTTGCACTTACAAATGTAGCAACCAACTGTAGTTACTGACAGTGGGTTTCTGAAGTGTTCCTGAGCCCATGTGGTGATATCCTTTACACACTGATGTCGCTTGTTGATGCAGTACAGCCTGAGGGATCGAAGGTCACAGGCTTAGCTGCTTACGTGCAGTGATTTCTCCAGATTCTCTGAACCCTTTGATGATATTACGGACCGTAGATGGTGAAATCCCTAAATTCCTTGCGATAGCTGGTTGAGAAAGGTTTTTCTTAAACTGTTCAACAATTTGCTCACGCATTTGTTGACAAAGTGGTGACCCTCGCCCCATCCTTGTTTGTGAATGACTGAGCATTTCATGGAATCTATTTTTATACCCAATCATGGCACCCACCTGTTCCCAATTTGCCTGTTCACCTGTGGGATGTTCCAAATAAGTGTTTAATGAGCAATCCTCAACTTTATCAGTATTTTTTGCCACCTTTCCCAACTTCTTTGTCACGTGTTGCTGGCATCAAATTCTAAAGTTAATGATTATTTGCAAAAAAAAAAAAGTTTATCAGTTTGAACATCAAATATGTTGTCTTTGTAGCATATTCAACTGAATATGGGTTGAAAAGGATTTGCAAATCATTGTATTCCGTTTATATTTACATCTAACACAATTTCCCAACTCATATGGAAACGGGGTTTGTATATCATATTTTCAGCTTTTTCATGGTACACTAAGTTTTTTTGCTTTTATTTTGTACGGTTTCCTAGAGTGCCCAGAAAGGCACTTTATAAGTAAAGTGTATTATTGTTATTATTATTACAGCAAGTATTGTCGTGTTACATAAGTACTTATTTTGCTGCAAACTTCTTTTAGACTTAACATTTCGAGTGGAAGGGCTGCACGGCAATAAAAGCATCTTATGTGATTGTGCTAAAGTCCTCCATCAGCTTCCAACGCACTCAAGTTGAAGGGCTCAGCTTTTTGAAATCAGGCGGCGGCCTAATGAAGCATTATTTTGCCGCGGCGCACGATGCCAACCGACGACCGCTGTGTTGCTGATTGGGCTCCTTCGCCGCTCGCCCACCAAGTCGTGGCGTTTCCTCCGAGGCGCCTGAGCTGCTGCGACGGCCTGTCACATGTGATGCGGCGTCTCCTTGCTGACGTTATCTGCTGCGCCTTCAGCTGCTTGCCTCAGAGACGGACAACTTGAATCTCCTGAAATACTGAAAGGAAACCTATGGAGGTTTATTTGTGTCTTTGTTACCAAAGCTTGTTTTTGACTTGGAATTTATGAAACAGAATTTTTGGCAAATTATGCAGATATTTTCATTGAAAAAAAAACATTGTTAGCAAAATACACGTTTAAAAATTCAGTGTTTTAAAATTCAGTGTATAAAAATTTAGTTTAAAGAAATTCAGTGTTTTAAAATTCAGTGTATAAAAAAAATGTAGTGTATAAAAATTATGTTTATAAAAATGTTGTTTTGAAAAATTTAGTGTATGAAATTTCAGTGTATAAAAATTAAGTTTAAAGAAATTTAGTGTATAAAAATTCTGTTTATAAAAATGTTGTGTTTTAAAAAATTCAGTGTTTAAAAATGTAGTATATGAAAATTCAGTGTTCTAAAATCTAGTGTATAGAAATTCCGTGTTTTAAAACTCAGTGTATACCAATTCAGTGTATAAAAATGGAGTGTTTTAAAATTGAGTGTTTAAAAATTCAGTGTAAAAAAATCAGTGTTTAAAAACCCTGTCTATAAAAATTCAGTGTAAAAAAATCAGTGTTTAAAAATTTACTGTATAAAAATGTTGTGTTTTAAAATTCAGTGTTTAAAAATTCAGTGTATAACATTTCGGTGTAAATCATTTCAGTGTAATAAAAACGTGTAATAATTCAGTGTGTAAAAATTAAGTTGAAAAAAATTCAGTGTTGAGAAATTTTGTCTATAAAAAATCAGTGTTTAAAATTTCAGTGTAAAAAAAATCAGTGTTTAAAAATTTACTGTATAAAAATGTTATGTTTTAAAATTCAGTGTTTAAAAATTCAGTGTATAGCATCTCGGTGTAAATCCTTTCAGTGTAATAAAAACATGTGTAATAATTCAGTGTGTAAAAATTAAGTTGAAAAAAATTCAGTGTTGAGAAATTTTGTCTATAAAAAAATCAGTGTTAAAAAAAATCGATGTTTAAAATTTCAGTGTAAAAAAAAATCAGTGTTTAAAAATTTACTGTATAAAAATGTTGTGTTTTAAAATTCAGTGTTTAAAAATTCAGTGTATAGCATTTCGGTGTAAATCATTTCAGTGTAATAAAAACATGTGTAATAATTCAGTGTGTAAAAATTAAGTTGAAAAAAATTCAGTGTTGAGAAATTTTGTCTATAAAAAAATCAGTGTTAAAAAAAATCGATGTTTAAAATTTCAGTGTAAAAAAAATCAGTGTTTAAAAATTTACTGTATAAAAATGTTGTGTTTTAAAATTCAGTGTTTAAAAATTCAGTGTATAACATTTTGGTGTAAATCATTTCAGTGTAATAAAAATATGTGTAATAATTCAGTGTGTAAAAATTAAGTTGAAAAAAAATTCAGTGTTGAGAAATTTTGTCTATAAAAAAATCAGTGTTAAAAAAAATCGATGTTTAAAATTTCAGTGTAAAAAAAAATCAGTGTTTAAAAATGTAGTGTTTTAAAATTGAGTGTTTAAAAATTCAGTGTAAAAAAAATCAGTGTTTAAAAACCCTGTCTATAAAAATTCAGTGTAAAAAAAATCAGTGTTTAAAAATTTACTGTATAAAAATGTTGTAAAATGTTGTAAAATTCAGTGTTTAAAAATTCAGTGTATAGCATTTCGGTGTAAATCATTTCAGTGTAATAAAAACGTGTAATAATTCAGTGTGTAAAAATTAAGTTGAAAAAAATTCAGTGTTGAGAAATTTTGTCTATAAAAAATCAGTGTTAAAAAAAATCGATGTTTAAAATTCCAAGTCCGAGTCCATGGTTCTCTCCCGGAAAAGGGTGGAGTGCCATCTCCGGGTTGGGGAGGAGATCTTGCCCCAAGTGGAGGAGTTCAAGTACCTCGGAGTCTTGTTCACGAGTGAGGGAAGAGTGGATCGTGAGATCGACAGGCGGATCGGTGCGGCGTCTTCAGTAATGCGGACGCTGTATCGATCCGTTGTGGTGAAGAAGGAGCTGAGCCGGAAGGCAAAGCTCTCGATTTACCGGTCAATCTACGTTCCCATCCTCACCTATGGTCATGAGCTTTGGGTCATGACCGAAAGGACAAGATCACGGGTACAAGCGGCCGAAATGAGTTTCCTCCGCCGAGTGGCGGGGCTCTCCCTTAGAGATAGGGTGAGAAGCTCTGTCATTCGGGGGGAGCTCAAAGTAAAGCCGCTGCTCCTCCACATCGAGAGGAGCCAGATGAGGTGGTTCGGGCATCTGGTCAGGATGCCACCCGAACGCCTCCCTAGGAAGGTGTTTCGGGCACGTCCGACCGGTAGGAGGCCACGGGGGAGACCCAGGACACGCTGGGAAGACTATGTCTCCCGGCTGGCCTGGGAACGCCTCGGGATCCCCCGGGAGGAGCTGGACGAAGTGGCTGGGGAGAGGGAAGTCTGGGCTTCCCTGCTTAAGCTGCTGCCCCCGCGACCCGACCTCGGATAAGCGGAAGAAGATGGATGGATGGATGGAAAATGTTGTGTTTTAAAATTCATTGTTTAAAAATTCAGTGTATAACATTTCGGTGTAAATCATTTCAGTGTAATAAAAACATGTGTAATAATTCAGTGTGTAAAAATTAAGTTGAAAAAAATTCAGTGTTGAGAAATTTTGTCTAAAAAAAATCAGTGTTAAAAAAAATCGGTGTTTAAAATTTCAGTGTAAAAAAAATCAGTGTTTAAAAATTTACTGTATAAAAATGCTGTGTTTTAAAATTCAGTGTATAACATTTGAGTGTAAATCATTTCAGTGTAATAAAAATATGTGTAATAATTCAGTGTGTAAAAATTAAGTTGAAAAAAAATTCAGTGTTGAGAAATGTTGTCTATAAAAAATCAGTGTTAAAAAAAATCGGTGTTTAAAATTTCAGTGTAAAAAAAATCAGTCTAAAAAAAATCAGTGTTTAAAAATTTAGTGTATAAAAATGTTGTGTTTTAAAATTCAGTGTTTAAAAATTCAGTGTATAACATTTCAGTGTAAATCATTTCAGTGTAATAAAAATATGTGTAATAATTCAGTGTGTAAAAATTAAGTTGAAAAAAAATTCAGTGTTGAGAAATTTTGTCTATAAAAAATCAGTGTTAAAAAAAATCAGTGTTTAAAATTTCAGTGTAAAAAAAATCAGTGTTTAAAAATTTACTGTATAAAAATGTTGTGTTTTAAAATTCAGTGTTTAAAAATTCAGTGTCTAACATTTCGGTGTAAATTATTTCAGTGTAATAAAAACATGTGTAATAATTCAGTGTGTAAAAATTAAGTTGAAAAAAATTCAGTGTTGAGAAATTTTGTCTATAAAAAATCAGTGTTAAAAAAATTGGTGTGTAAAATTTCAGTGTAAAAAAAATCAGTGTTTAAAAATTTACTGTATAAAAATGTTGTGTTTTAAAATTCAGTGTTTAAAAATTCAGTGTATAACATTTCGGTGTAAATCATTTCAGTGTAATAAAAACATGTGTAATAATTCAGTGTGTAAAAATTAAGTTGAAAAAAATTCAGTGTTGAGAAATTTTGTCTATAAAAAAATCAGTGTTAAAAAAAATCGATGTTTAAAATTTCAGTGTAAAAAAAATCAGTGTTTAAAAATTTACTGTATAAAAATGTTGTGTTTTAAAATTCAGTGTTTAAAAATTCAGTGTATAACATTTTGGTGTAAATCATTTCAGTGTAATAAAAATATGTGTAATAATTCAGTGTGTAAAAATTAAGTTGAAAAAAAATTCAGTGTTGAGAAATTTTGTCTATAAAAAAATCAGTGTTAAAAAAAATCGATGTTTAAAATTTCAGTGTAAAAAAAAATCAGTGTTTAAAAATGTACTGTATAAAAATGTTGTGTTTTAAAATTCAGTGTATAACATTTAGGTGTAAATCATTTCAGTGTAATAAAAATATGTGTAATAATTCAGTGTGTAAAAATTAAGTTGAAAAAAAATTCAGAGTTGTGAAATTTTGTCTATAGAAAATCAGTGTTAAAAAAAAATCGGTGTTTAAAATTTCCGTGTAAAAAAAATCAGTGTTTGAAAATGTACTGTATAAAAATGTTATGTTTTAAAAGTCCCCGCGACCCCAAAGGGAATAAGCGGTAGAAAATGGATGGATGGATGTTTTAAAAGTCAATGTTTAAAATTTCAGTGTAAAACATCTCCGCGTTAAAAAATTCAGTGTAATAATTCAGTTATAAAAATTCAGTTTTAAAAAATTTGGTGTTTAAAATTCAGCCAAATAAAAAAATCAGTGTAATAAAATTTAAAGTATGAACAATCAATGTTTAAAAATGTACTGTATGAAAATGTTGTGTTTAAAAATTCTGTGTAATAATTCAGTGTAAAAATTCAGTTTAAAAAAATTCATTGTTTAAAAATGTAGTCTATAAAAAAATCAGTGTTTAAAATTTCAGTGTATACAAAATTCAGTGTAACAAATTCCGTTTATAAATGTACTGTATAAAAATTAAGTGTTTCAAAATTCAGTTTAAAAAAATTTAATGTATAAAATTTCAATGTAAAAAATTTCTGTTTAAAAAATCAGTGTAATAATTCAGTGTGTAAAAATTCAGTTAAAAAAATTCAGTGTTTAAAAATTTAATCTACAAAAAATCAATGTTAAAAAAAAAACAGTCTTTAAAATTTCAGTGTACACAAAATTCAGTGTTAAAAAATCAGTGTTTAAAAATTTACTGTATAAAAATGTTGTGTTTTAAAATTCAGTGTTTAAAAATTCAGTGTATAACATTTCGGTGTAAATCATTTCAGTGTAATAAAAACATGTGTAATAATTCAGTGTGTAAAAATTAAGTTGAAAAAAATTCAGTGTTGAGAAATTTTGTCTATAAAAAAATCAGTGTTAAAAAAAATCGATGTTTAAAATTTCAGTGTAAAAAAAATCAGTGTTTAAAAATTTACTGTATAAAAATGTTGTGTTTTAAAATTCAGTGTTTAAAAATTCAGTGTATAACATTTTGGTGTAAATCATTTCAGTGTAATAAAAATATGTGTAATAATTCAGTGTGTAAAAATTAAGTTGAAAAAAAATTCAGTGTTGAGAAATTTTGTCTATAAAAAAATCAGTGTTAAAAAAAATCGATGTTTAAAATTTCAGTGTAAAAAAAAATCAGTGTTTAAAAATGTACTGTATAAAAATGTTGTGTTTTAAAATTCAGTGTATAACATTTAGGTGTAAATCATTTCAGTGTAATAAAAATATGTGTAATAATTCAGTGTGTAAAAATTAAGTTGAAAAAAAATTCAGAGTTGTGAAATTTTGTCTATAGAAAATCAGTGTTAAAAAAAAATCGGTGTTTAAAATTTCCGTGTAAAAAAAATCAGTGTTTGAAAATGTACTGTATAAAAATGTTATGTTTTAAAAGTCCCCGCGACCCCAAAGGGAATAAGCGGTAGAAAATGGATGGATGGATGTTTTAAAAGTCAATGTTTAAAATTTCAGTGTAAAACATCTCCGCGTTAAAAAATTCAGTGTAATAATTCAGTTATAAAAATTCAGTTTTAAAAAATTTGGTGTTTAAAATTCAGCCAAATAAAAAAATCAGTGTAATAAAATTTAAAGTATGAACAATCAATGTTTAAAAATGTACTGTATGAAAATGTTGTGTTTAAAAATTCTGTGTAATAATTCAGTGTAAAAATTCAGTTTAAAAAAATTCATTGTTTAAAAATGTAGTCTATAAAAAAATCAGTGTTTAAAATTTCAGTGTATACAAAATTCAGTGTAACAAATTCCGTTTATAAATGTACTGTATAAAAATTAAGTGTTTCAAAATTCAGTTTAAAAAAATTTAATGTATAAAATTTCAATGTAAAAAATTTCTGTTTAAAAAATCAGTGTAATAATTCAGTGTGTAAAAATTCAGTTAAAAAAATTCAGTGTTTAAAAATTTAATCTACAAAAAATCAATGTTAAAAAAAAAACAGTCTTTAAAATTTCAGTGTACACAAAATTCAGTGTTAAAAAATCAGTGTTTAAAAATTTACTGTATAAAAATGTTGTGTTTTAAAGTTCAGTTTTTAAAAATTCAGTGTATACATTTTCAGTGTAAAAAAATCATTGTGTAAAAATTCAGCTTAAAAAAATTCAGTGTTTAAAAATTCAGTCTATAAAAAAATAATTGTTTAAAAATTCAGTGTATACAAAAATTCAGTGTAAAAAAATCAGTGTCTAAAAATGTACTGTATTAAAATTGAGTGTTTAAAAATTCAGTGTAGAAAATTTCAGTGTAAAAAAATTCTGTGTTTAAAAATTCAGTGTAATAATTCAGTGTGTAAAAATTCAGTTTAAAAAAATTCTGTGTTTAAAAATTCAGTCTATTAAAAAAAGTGCTAAAAAAAGTAGTGTTTAAAAATTCAGTGTATGCAAAATTTAGTGTTTATAAATGTACTGTATAAAAATGTTGTGTTTTAAGGTTCAGTGTTTAAAAATTCAGTGTAATAATTCAGTTTAAAAAAATTCTGTTTAAAAATTCAGTCTCTAAAAAAACATTGTTTAAAAATTTAGGGTGTACATAATTTCAATGTAAAAAAAAATGTGTGTATAAAAAAATCAGTGTTTAAAAATGTACTGTATAAAAATGTTGTGTTTTAAAATTCAGTGTATAAAATTTCAGTGTGAAAAATGTCCGTGTTTAAAAATTCAGTGAAATGATTCAGTGTGTAAAGTTTCAGTTTAAAAAAATTCAGTGCATACAAAAATTCAGTGTAAAAAAAATCAGTGTTTAAAAATTTAGTGTATAAAAAGTCAGTGTATAGAAATGTTGTGCTTCAAAAAGCAAGACTCACTTCTGGTAAATTAAGAGACTGAAGCAATCGATCTAAATTTTTATACACTGAATTTTTAAAAACTTAAATTTTCATACATTTAATTTTTAAACACATGCATGTTGCTCACACATTTTTTCCCAATAAGATTGTCAGCATAATTTGAAGCAAAAAATTTAGAGCACAAAATTTAAACGCCAAAAAATCAGTTCCATAAATTCAGTGTGACAAAATAAAGCTTGTGCAATAAAGACACAAATGAACCTCTATAGAAATCCGAGTGATACAGTGGAACCCGTTTACGTCGACGCCCCTCAGACTGTCTGACTCATTATTATGTCATCATAAGATATTTTATACTCCTTTTTAATGGATACAGTCATTTAATTGCACGTCTTAACTACGACAAAAGCGCTTTAGTGCAAATATTTTATTACGGTTGCTCACATTTTTAAAAAGTACTGTACATGATTCTGTCATAGAATCCAGGGCTCATGCTTTTATTTTGTAGGTTATTTTGCACCGAACAGCATGCTAAGTTATCAACACTCCAACACATGTCGACACAAACCGAAGTGACCTGATTCAATTCAATTGACATTAAATGGCGGGAAATTAAATGACATGACAAAGGGGAACATTATCACAATTTCAGAATTGTTAAAACCATTAAAAATCAGTTCCCAGTGGCTTATTATATTTTTCGAAGTTTTTTTCAAAATTTTACCCATCACGCAATATCCCTAAAAAAAGCTTCAAAGTGCCTGATTTTAACCATCGTTATATACACCCGTCCATTTTCCTGTGACGTCACATAGTGATGCCAACACAAACAAACATGGCGGAAAGAACAGCAAGGTATAGCGACATTAGCTCGGATTCAGACTCGGATTTCAGCGGTTTAAGCGATTCAACAGATTACGAATGTATTGAAACGGATGGTTGTAGTGTGGAGGCAGGTAGCGAAAATGAAATTGAAGAAGAAACTGAAGCTATTGAGCCATATCGGTTTGAACCGTATGCAAGCGAAACCGACGAAAACGACACAACAGCCAGCGACACGGGAGAAAGCGAGGACGAATTCGGCGATCGCCTTCTAACCAACGATTGGTATGTGTTTGTTTGGCATTAAAGGAAACTAACAACTATGAACTAGGTTTACAGCATATGAAATACATTTGGCAACAACATGCACTTTGAGAGTGCAGACAGCCCAATTTTCATCAATTAATATATTCTGTAGACATACCCTCATCCGCGCTCTTTTCCTGAAAGCTGATCTGTCCAGTTTTGGAGTTGATGTCAGCAGGCTAGGGAAGCTAGGGTCGATAGGGGGTTTAGCTCGCTCGTCTGCGGGAACAAACTGCCGCCATTGCTTGCCGTGCAACCGAGGTCCTTTGTCCCTGAATTGCTCACACACTCCGGCAGATTCAATGGGGGTCTGGCGGCAGATTTCTTTGACTTTATCGTTGGAAATGCATCTGCTTTGAGTGTCGCAGGATATCCACACATTCTTGCCATCTCTGTCGTAGCATAGCTTTCGTCGGTAAAGTGTGTGGAACAAACGTCCAATTTCTTGCCACTTTCGCATCTTTGGGCCACTGGTGCAACTTGAATCCGTCCCTGTTCGTGTTGTTACACCCTCCGACAACACACCGACGAGGCATGATGTCTCCAAGGTACGGAAAACAGTCGGAAAAAACGGAAAATAACAGAGCTGATTTGACTCGGTGTTTGAGAAAATGGCGGATTGCTTCCCAATGTGACGCCACCTTGTGACGTCATCGCTCCGAGAGCGAATATTAGAAAGGCGTTTAATTCGCCAAAATTCACCCATTTAGAGTTCGGAAATCGGTTAAAAAAATATATGGTCTTTTTTCTGCAACATCAAGGTATATATTGACGCTTACATAGGTCTGGTGATAATGTTCCCCTTTAAAATACAGTGATATTGAAGGAAATTACATGAAATTCAATTCTATGAACTCACATGACGTTACATGACACGACATTACATTAAGTTACAAAAACATTACATAAAATGACATGAAATTTAACGACATAAAATGACATGACATAAAATTAAACTTCATGAGATTATTTTACATAAAGTGACTATACATAACATTACCTGACATGAAATCACACGACCTTACATGAAATTAAATGACATATAATTCCATGACATTCCATGAAATTGAACTAAATTTAATGACAGTACTTGACATGAAATTACAGCACACAACTTGACATTCCAAGAAACCACACAATGTCATGTGACATTACATGGAATTTAATTAAATGACATGAAATTAAATGACATGACTTGACATGACATGGCTTTACATGAAACTACATGATGTCATGTGACATTATATTAAATTGAATTAAATGACATGAAAATTACATTACATGACATGACTTGTCACATCACATGACATTACATGAAATTGAATTAAATGACATGACTTTACATGAAACCACATGATGTCACGACATTCCATGTAATTGATGTAAATTAAATGACATCACTTTACATGAAACCACATGATGTCACATGACATTCCATGAAACTTAATTAAATTAAATGACATGACTTTACATGAAACCACATGATGTCACATGACATTCCATGTAATTGATGTAAATTAAATGACATGACTTTACATGAAACCATATGATGTCACATGACATTCCATCAAATTGAAATAAATATCAAATAAATAACAATAATACAAAGTATAGCGTGTGTTCCCCGGTCTCAAATGTCGACAAAAGCGGTGTGCAGTATGTCGACGTAAGCGGGCGTTATCAGTAATAATAATAATAACATGAAGAAGAGCATGGTCGACATGAGTGGAACCAACGTGAGCAGGTTGGCCTCGCCGCCTGATGGCGTAATCGTTAGAGGCAGGCTGGTCGATGATAATTCCATGTGGCCACAATTCAGTTACAATAAGAACCTTTTGGCCATAAATACTGACATTTACTTTACTTATTGTACTACTCTGTTTGTAGAGATCCGCCAGAGAAGACTTTTTCTCCGTTTGCTCTTTGCGTCTCGCACATCACACAAAATCACCAGCAATCATTTCCCTGCCATAATTTGAGCGTTGCCACGGTTACCCGCTGATTCATTTTGTCCGCACACAGATGGCTTCCTCAGCCTTTTCCGCTTATTCCAACTTTCACACAATTTGAAACTACTCCTTGACGCGTACAGTAGGGAAGGGATTCATGTGGCCCTGCTCCTGGGTGAATCTCGCGTGAGAGGAAGGTGGAAGGTGCAAAATGATGGAAAGCGCCACTCTACACAGAAATTGATGCTGTGGTCAAAGTCTGAATTGCCACAACAACTCACTTGAAGATATTCAACACTCTACTGCCTTCTGGTGGCTAAAGTTTATAGTGCAAGCTACAAATTTGTCACGTTTCTAGTGTCATGTAAACCGGCCACATGAATCCCCTTCCTACTGTACAGTACTACCAACTATGAGCAAAAGTATTTAACGTATTTTTCGGACTATAAGTCGCAGTTTTTTTTTCATAGTTTGGCCGGGGGTGCGACTTATACTCAGGGGCGACTTATGTGTGAAATTATTAACACATTAGTGTAAAATATCAAATAATATTATTTATCTCATGCACGTAAGAGACTAGACGTATAAGATTTCATGGGATTTAGCAATTTGTTTGGTAAACGTATAGCATGTTCTATATGTTATAGTTATTTGAATGACTCTTACCATAATATGTTACGTTAACATACCAGTTGGTTATTTATGCCTCATATAACGTACACTTATTCAGCCTGTTGTTCACTATTCTTTATTTATTTTAAATTGCCTTTCAAATGTCTATTCTTGGTGTTGGCTATTATTAAATACATTTCAAAAAATGCGACTTATACTCCAGTGCGACTTATATATGTTTTTTTCCTTCTTTATTATGCATTTTCAGCTGGTGCGACTTATACTCCGGAGCGACTTATACTCCGAAAAATACGGTATTCAGTGCAGAGTGTAGCGATAAAAGTACACATTAATTATATTTACCTGGTTTGTGTGAATCATTTCTGACCACTTCTTGTATGATTTGGTTTTCTACGAACATTTTCGACAAAATTCCCCCCCATTACAGTATTCTGTCTCACTTATCGTACAACCAAACATTGAACATAACAAACTAGTCCGTTTGAATTATTTTCAGGTTAAATACAGCTGCAAAATAATCCACCACGGGGCCAAAAAGAGTTGCGAGTGGCAGCACTTTGATCAAGAAGGCGAGAAACACAATTGAATCCGAGCAAGAGCTCGTAGCAAAGTACGAAGGACACTCTCCCCTGAGCAGGGCTCTGAATCCATGAGCACAGCACAATTCGATTCTATTCTTGGGGGTAACGATTCGATTCCGAATCGATTCTCGATTCAAAATCAATGCTTTTTAATAACATTGGGTGCCAGTTCTATGATTAACTACATTTCTCCATGAAATAGACAACCAGCTATGATACATTTCTATATTACTTGAAAGAAAACTGGTTTTGTTTAATAAAATTCTACCCAAAGGTTTAATAAAGTCAAATATAAATAAGGCAACAAAAGAATTATTCAACACTTCTCTTTTCTAAAGTAAATCTGTACAGCAGATATGAGCATCTACTAGGGGTGTAAACAATACATTTTTGAATTAATCACAATTCTTATTTGTAACGATTCTTAATCGATTAAAAATAATAATTTAAAATAGATTTTTTTCTTTTTAATCTGTCTTGTGCAGCCAGACTAATCATATTGTTGATGTCAACGCCCTAGAAAGAGAGAGAAAAAAAATAAAATAAAATAAAAATATATATATATATATATATATATATATATATATATATATATATATATATATATATATATATATATATATATATAAATATATACATATTTTTTTAATCAATTAAGAATCGTTACAAATAAGAATTGTGATTAATTAAAAAATGTATTGTTTACACCCCTAGTAGATGCTCATATCTGCTGTACAGATTTACTTTAGAAAAGAGAAGTGTTGGATAATTCTTTAGAAAAAAAAAAAATATATATATATATCCATCCATCAACGTTCCCTCTAAGGTGCGCGCCTGCGCAATTGCGCACCGCTCACGCATCCTCTGCGCACAGCAAATTAATGCCCCGCAGGAAATCCCATCTGAACTTTAAACAAAATAAACACAATACAATGTATTCTGTATGATTTTACAATGCAACCCTATGAGTGACAACAAGAGTGGCCCCAATGAATAAAACAATCTTTGTCAACACAGTTCAATTATCGTCTGTCGAGACACTTTACGGACGGGAATTCCATCAATCACTTTATTGAGCAAAACTGTTTGTAACCACACAAAAAACATGAGTAAAAAAACTTTTATGTATAAAAACTGATAATTTTCTGCCATACAAACCAGGCTTAAACCAACTTTGTCATCCGTCGTTTCAACAGAAGCCGCTCGCTCTGTCTCACCTGCACCAACACACGCACTTATGGCACTTAGCCAGTGCTGCGTTTATGGCCACACAAAAAGTCGGACAACCCCAACGCCACACAATGTGTAAATGCCAGGTTGTAACACTCTGACTCCTCAATCAGATGTGTGCTTATTTTACTGCCATTTATTAAGAATGTTAATCTAAGGATATTATTCATGAAATATTGTCACTAGATTTCATAAATGCTAATAAAAAGATGTATTTTACAGATAGAAAGTTACAGAAACTAAATGGAATCTCTGAAAGGGGTAACATTTCTTTTAAAGGCAGGACCCCGCAGCCAGACATACAATACTAGCACATAGGTCATAAAAAACATGTTTTTTTGTTATTGTCATTGTAAGAGGGCAAAATCACTTATATCAGAAAATGATCTCAATAAAAAATGACTGCTGTCATTTGATTATTATAATAAAACAATTTAAATTGTTATTTAGTCAGGTTTGGGAGCGGTGTGACGCTGGTGTGGCCACAGTGTGCACGTCTGATGTTGCTCACATGTGCTCCACTGAATGCTC